>NW_008796110.1:5212586-5233867 GCF_000699145.1 Aptenodytes forsteri
CCCGCTCATGCCTTGTGAGCGCCCTCAAGATGAACCGCTCCATAATCTTCCCTGGTCTGTCTTGGAGCCGGCTGGCATTGGCTTTATCGGACATGGGGGAAGCTTCTAGTAGCTTCTGACAGAAGCCACCCCTGTAGCCCCCCCGCTACCAAAACCTTGCCATGCAAACCCAATACATTCAGAAAAGCACATTTTGACAAAATATGGCAAAAACCTCTGCCAGGTTTAAGGGATGGCAACAAATAGCTAGTATACTTAAAAACGCAGTCCTAAAAATGACATGTAAGAGAGGCATAAGTCAGTAAGGTGTGTCAGAATACTTTAAATTCATTAGCTGAGCTTTGTTATAGTCCCAGTGAGATGGGTAATGAACAGATTTTCCTTTTTCTTATGATTTCTGAAAGTCACAGTCCATAGACAGTTACGATCCCCCAGCCTGATTAATACCTTCCTGCAGTGAGCAAAATAAGCAGGGCCTGGCTAAATTTTACTAGTATAAAGCTGATTTGACATGCTATTGACAGTGCAAATAAATGCTGACTTGACTACAAAACATGTCCTGACAATAAAACAAAAGAAAACATCTAACCATATAACAAGAGGAAGAGGAGGAAAAAAGTCCTTGCAAATAGCGCTAATTGCATTAAGTATTTAAGCAAACAATTCTTTCAAAATGTTAAACATTTACAAAAGGTTCTCTTGGGTCTACTTATAACTTATAACTTAAGAGGGAGATTCTTATTTAAGCATAAAAATGCAAAATAGTAATCTAAATCAAATGTGTGAAGGGGCTGATTAATGCACACCTTAAGTACATTAGGGGTTCTCTGCATCAACAGCACCTTGCGTATGCATCCAAGGTATATTTTAATCAGAACTATTGCACAGTTTGTCATCTTATTTCTTAATCAGAGCCTTCCCTCTTGAGGGTTATGGCTCTTTGCTCATCACTATTGTCATTAAAGCATGTGCTTTTTAATGCCAAGTAATTAGTAAAAATTACAGTAAAAGGTTTCTTGTGTGGTTTCAGCTGAGAACTGCATAACTGTTGTAGCAATATAGTTTTAATTTTAGTCTCTTCCAGTCTATATTATGAATAAATAAAGCTTCTCTGAAGTCTGTGGCTATAAAATAATACAGCTGCTTTAATAATGTGCCTTACAACTTTTGTCAGTCTTGTGAATCTGTTTTAACATCTGAGCTGGTAGGACAGAGATCTAAGCCTCCAAGTGATAAATGAAACAACAGTGCTAAATCCCCATTTCCCTTGACTAGGAGAGTATTCTAATTCTCAACAAGGACTTTGATTTATGGAGATCGAAAAGATTTCTCATCAGATTTGGGGAAAGTAGTAAAGAGGAGGAAGACTTTTACACTTGATAACAATTGAGATATATACTAGAAAAAGAGTAACATAGCTGCCAGAAATGGTAAATGCATTCACAGGTTTAAAAATAGAACCTGAAGATATATTCTCATTGTTAAATCAATATTAGAATTCTGATTTAAAGATATTCACTTATACATTGAACATGCTTTTTCTGAACTAAGACACTTGTATCTTATGATTCTAATCTTGCGATCTTCCTCTTGCCATGTAAGCTCAGTGGACTCTGTGATGAAAAGATTCATCAACATGATGAGTATGGTAGGGTCAAAGTGCAAATCATGTTAACTAATGAATATTTATTTCAGATATAAATGTAAGCATACATACATTTATATATTTATGGGCATACATATACACACACAAGCAAACAGGCAATAGATATGTGCATGTGCATCCTCCTCCAAAAAAAAAATTGTAGAGTAGGCAAAGATTAACGCCTACTTAAATGCTTATAAAAATAATTTAATTTTACTTTTATCGATTTTGTTTTCTTGAAAGGAGAGGATTGAATGTGAACCACTAGCAGAGTCTCAGCATCAAATATGACAATGCAGCATATTTAATTTTGTTACAGTATAAAATAATAGTTTAAGAACTCCACTAGAGAAGTCAGTAACATATTTTAAATGAGAAATATTCTAATCTAGATTATACTTTGTGTTTATAATAGATGTATATAAACATGCTGTAATGTATTCAAATTCGTTTTCGTCTCTTAATGCATTGCATGTAAATCTTGTATGCTGCCAGAAGTTCCCTGAAGGAAACGACGTTGTAGTTCTTGATCATTCTAAATTCATACTCTGTGTTTCCAAAAAGCTTCAGTTTCTAAACCACCAAACTTTAAAATCATGTTAATTAAATATGTTTATGGATGTCAAATTACCTGCAGTAAGTTGGCTCTTGTACTGGAAAAAAATCAAAGGATGAATTAACTTAGCTTTAAAAGGATTACTTCTGCCAGTGAAGCTATAGGTAGAAGTTTTAAAAGGGAGGGAGGAATCCAGTATATAACCTGAAAGCCATTTATGACAGTTAATAACTGACAAGTATTGGTTCAGAAAGCAAAGACAATAAAACATAAGTGGACCAAATGATGGACAGTCAAGATTTTTAAAAAATCTTGCCTTGTAAATGTTAATGTTTTGGTGAAACATTGGAACAGGCTGCCCAGGGAAGTGGTGGAGTCCCCATTATAACCTGAAAGCCATTTATGACAGTTAATAACTGACAAGTATTGGTTCAGAAAGCAAAGACAATAAAACATAAGTGGACCAAATGATGGACAGTCAAGATTTTTAAAAAATTTTGCCTTGTAAATGTTAATGTGTTTTTAGTAACAGGTGCAGGATGATGCCTGCAGATGATGTGTTAACTATAGAATTCCAAATGAATGGTATCTTAACAGAGGGGAATATAATTCCTCACACCCTTTCTTTACCCTAAAACAAGCAAAAATGTTTATGATGTAATCCTAATTCCATTTTCATTTGGAAGCTGGGTCCTGTATCAACCATTAATCTCTCCATTAATCACTGAATCCTTAGCATTCATCATTTATTCTAGGCATATGTAAGTTAGGAGCCTAGCCATTTTACCATCTTACTTCATTCAAAAGAGAGAGAGGAATACTATTCATTCCAAGCACTTTCTGTTCCTCTTCATTGACTATGGAAGAATTGTAAGGCAACTACTCTCTTAATTTGGACACATCAGTTAAATTTCCAAAATTAGGCGAGATGAATTTGAGCCTGACTCGTTCAGTTTAGGAAAGTGTGGAGTTTGTCCCTACCCATGATCAGTACCAGGAATACGGAGTTTAGGGGAACAGATTTCCTGCTGCATCTTTCTGAGAGGGACATTTGGCATTAAATAAACAAACAAACAAGCAAGCAAAACCCCCCTCAGTACTCTTAATAGTAATAAAACAGGGATATGTGCATACCGTTTGTACTGTCTGCATACACAATGGAAATCTTCAGTGCATTAGTAGTAAATGCCATTTCTCTAGAATCGAGCAGCATTCTGGGGCTCTATACTGTTAAACTAGGGAAAAAGGTAGCATTGAAGCATTGACATATCTAACCACTTGATTTAGAAATATAAGCTGAAAGCTAATAGTTCCTCTAAAATTAAAGGCTCTTTCTGCCTTCAGTGTATGCTTATGACTTTTTGGCTAACTATTAAAAAAAAGACTCATCTGCATCATAAGTGAAACATCAAATAACAGCACTGAGGTAAATGGAGACACAATCTAAGTGGCTCCTTTGATGCATTTAGTAGTGTTTAGAAACCAAAGACCCAGTGGTCAACTAAAATGCTGGGTTTCTCATAGTGTAGTTCTAAAGTTTGTAGATTTTTCTTTGATGAATTATTCATTAATTTATAGAACCAGTAACTGTACTGTGATATGAATTCCAATGATTTGTGTGGCTCAGCTAGTCTTTTCATATCATAAAACATTTTCATCTTTCATCATATTTACCTCTGAACATCAGTGCTTTTATCTTTACCATTTTAGAAGGCTGTTTTATTGCTCTTTCAGTTAGGAGGAAAAAAACCCCAAACAAATGGGGCGGGGGGGGGAGTAATATTGCTTTATCTTTGGGAACCTAATCCACTCCTGTAAGTGGATGCAACTCCTGTTAACTTCAGTGACAGCTGCAGCAGTTTACACCTGGGCTGATTTGGGCAGTTTAGGCAGGGCTAACAGCACTATCTGACATTAAATTTCCCTGATATTTCTGATTATAAAGATCTTGTGTTCAATTTCTTATACTTTGCCAACTCAGACATCAGTATTTTTCTACACTCAGAATCTGCTCAGACTTCAGCTTTCAGCTCTGGGCTTAGCTGTACACCTTTGCAACTTTAATCAGCCTGGCTTTCCAGTGCCTCAATTTGGGATTAGAATTTTTGTCATGGATTTCAATATTGGGTTCCCACTGTCCATGTAACTGTGTTGTTTTACGGCAGGTATGGATCAAAATAGGTAGAGTGTAGTCTAAAATTGGTGTTAATGCAATTTAACCCTCTTTTTAAAAAGGGTAAAATGAAGCAGAGTAAATCACATCATCTAAACATTTCTTCAGCTGCACTGGTGATTTGCATTAGCACAGGTAGAGTCAGCAGCTGCAGTCTCCAGGACAAAAAAGATTACAGAATAAAAAGTATCACAAAGGGGTGATGATTAGGTCTGGAGTATGGTGGTTAGAAAAATAAGCCAGAAAAAGCAAAATGGTTTTGTTAATGAAACAGTGATTTGTTGAGTCTGAAGTGTTTCACTGGAGATATCTCAGATTTGATAATTTTTTGCCTATTCCAAAGCAAGATATTAATGTGTTTTACACCTAAATTTCCATTAGAAGCTCCCTGGACCAAGGACTCTTGTGTTTCTACAGTATATGGCCATGGGAAAGACCTACAAAGAAAAGCTAGTGCTTGCAGAGAACGTCTAGACTCTCAGGACCCTGCCTGAAACTAGAGTTTCAGGCAAATGTTTTCCGATAAATTGTCATTCCTAGCAGTGATGGGTCTGGGGAATTGTCGTGGTTTAACCTCAGCCGGTAACTAAGCGCCACACAGCTGCTCGCTCGCTCCCCCCCAGTGGGATGGGGGAGAGAATCAGAAGAGTAAAAGTGAGAAAACTCATGGGTTGAGATAAAGACAGTTTAATAGGTAAAGCAAAAGCTGCGCACGCAAGCAAAGCAAAACAGGGAATTCATTCACTTCTTCCCATCAGCAGGCAGGTGTTCAGCCATCTCCAGGAAAGCAGGGTTCCATCACGCCTAATGATTACTTGGGAAGACAAATGCCATCACTCCAAACGTCCCCCCCTTCCTTCTTCTTCCCCCAGCTTTATATGCTGAGCATGACGTCACATGGTATGGAATGTCCCTTTGGCCAGTTTGGCTGTGCCCCCTCCCAGCTTCTTGTGCACCTGCAGCCTTCTCAGTCGGTAGAGCATGGGAAGCTAAAAAGTCCTTGGCTAGTGTAAGCACTACCTAGCAACAACTAAAACATCGGTGCGTTATCAACTTTGTTCTCATCCTAAATCCAAAACACTGTACCAGCTACTAGGAAGGAAATTAACTCTATCCCTGCCGAAACCAGGACAGGAATGTAGTTCATTCCAGACATGCCCCGTTGGGTGTTTCTGAGAAAGATATCTTACACTTCAGAAAACAAAAAAGGCTTGATTCACTTTGGATATGAAGAAATTCACAAAAGTGGGAACTCCTCAGACAAACTGGATATGATTTTTCGCATATCAGTTCAGTTCATGAAAGAAAGAAAACATCTATTCAAGATTCGAGAGAATTGTTTTAATCACTTTGGAGTGGCCAGAATATCCATCACTCTTTAGTCTTCTGTCTTTGAAGACTTTACAAAATGTGCAATTATCATCCCCAAATACATTCAATATCATATCTTATTGCATAAATGAACAGCTTTCTTTCATCTGAAGATAAGTGGGCAAGGGAATTTCAAAGATGGCACAAAAGCAAGATGTGAATTTCAAAACAAACCATGAAAAATAGACTACACCTCCTACTCAAAGCTGCAACAGACATGATAAAATGGGTAAAAACAGATATTCTTGCACAGAGAACACAGATGTTCAAGGCTCAGAAAAGACAATAGACACACACTGAAGCTAATCTACAAACAACAGACAAATGAAAAAATACATGATTCTTCCTCTGAGAGATATCTGTCATTGTTCAGAAATATTTTTAGAGTTTTGGACATATTAAGTGCTTTCGTTGATAAGATACTCAAAAGTTTAGGCAAAATCACTCATTTTACTGTTCTTTATGACTAGCCTTGTAGAATGAAATTTCTCCCAAATCTTTCATATTTTTCTTAGCCTCAATCAGTCCTGTGATTGCTCAAACTTTGGTGTCCTCAGCAGTCGACACTTGAAAACATAAGCCTCATTTGTGTGTACAAAAAAGGGAAGGATTTCTTTATCCACTTGCATAGAAATAGTGTACTAAACAGCAATTAAAGCAATATTCTTCATAAAAACATGCCTTATTTGCAATGTTTGATCATGTGGAGCAGCACTTAAGTGACTTGCTCCAGAAGCACTGATGTTACCCATACAGCTATATGGAAAAGTGATATTTTGTAAGCTTTGCAGAAATAAGAGTTGTGTTTCTGAGTTGGAGAAAAGGAGTAGCTGAGCCTATTTCATAAATAAAACAGAAGAAAAATCCCACTTCCATCTTCTATTCCATTAAAATTTACACAAATTAAAAAAAAAAAAATCATTGTTGTCAAAACCTGTTTTCTCAGGAATGTTTTCCTTTATTTCTTTTGGCTGAAATGGGTTCACTGAGATTAAGGATATTATGCAAAGTATTCATGTAGGGTGATATCTGTGGGGTCAGTAATACAAAGTGCTGAGTACCCCTGATGTCTGCTGGAGTCAACAAGTGTTAAGGCTTAAAAATGAACTGTAAATGTAATATAAAATTTGGCCCTTGTATATCAGTTTTTTCCGACAACTAAAACCCACTTTTCTGCATTTCAGGGAATGCAGGGGCAAGGGACCCTTGCATCATCTTTGGACCCCATTAATAAGCAATGAGTGTAAAAGATCAAACAGTGCCCTATAGAGCGATGACAGGGTCTGGTTTTTGTAGCTGAAGTAAAATCTTGAGGAAAACACTGCTAGTCTCTTTTCTCACTCACAGAAATATTTATCATTTATAATTTTCTAGGTTTTTATTACAAGTTTCTCAAGTTGTGTTTATCTAATTAACAGAGGAATGTTTTAGTCTGATGTAAGAATATAAAATAATATTATGTTTACATTCCTATTTTTATAGAATCATAGAATCATAGAATCATTTAAGTTGGAAAAGACCTTTAAGATCCAGTCCAACTGATAACCTAACACTGCCAAGTCCACCACTAAACCATGTCCCTAAGCGCCACATCTACATGTCTTCTAAATACCTCCAGGGATGGTGACTCCACCGCTTCCCTGGGCAGCCTGTTCCAATGCTCGACAACCCTTTCGGTGAAGAAATTTTTCCTCACGTTTAATCTAAACCTCCCCTGGTGCAACTTGAGGCCGTTTCCTCTCGTCCTATCGCTTGTTACTTGGGAGAAGAGACTGACACCCACCTCGCTACAACCTCCTTTCAGGTAGTTGTAGAGAGTGATAAGGTCTCCCCTGAGCCTCCTTTTCTCCAGGCTAAACAACCCCAGCTCCTTCAGCCGCTCCTCATAAGACTTGTTCTCCAGACCCTTCACCAGCTTCATTGCTCTTTTCTGTTGGTCTTTACTAAAGATCGAACAGGTTTTTTTGTAACTAAGATACCTTTGGATTATTGTCTCAGTTTTAAGAAGCCACAGTCAATTCAGAAGACTGGACCAAGTGGAACCAAGAGTTGCACCTCTGTGCAGGAGGACAAGAAGACACTAACCTCCAAGCAACAACACTAGAGCTCTGTGTTCAGTTCCCAGGCCTGCCACAAATTCTAGAAAAACCAGCAAGCAACTTACTCTCTAGGTCCCAGATTTTCGTCCATAAAGTGGAGATACTGCATCTTTCCCCCTACTGTCTACCTCTCTTGCTTAGTATGGTCCCAAGCTTTTCAAAGAAGAGGCTGTGAAATAGTATGGTTCTTAACCAAATGATTAGTGCAGTATGTAATGGGAAAAGTTCATCCAGGATAGGAAACAACTTGCATAGAGAACCCGTGGATGAACTATGCTTTTACTAAATTAAAACTGTTAATTTACTATACACATTGGTTATTGTTTGTAAATATACTATTGGTTTGCAGGCTAAGGCCAGGGGGCTGTTGTTTCCTTTTTAGTCAGCTTTATGGAAAAGAATGTGAGGAATATATTATTATATTATATGCTAATAGGATTTAATCTTAGTCCCACTGAAGCAGAACTCCCACTGACTTCCATGCTGCTAAGATTTTACCCAGTGTGAAAATTTCTTCTCTGAATTTTTCTATTTTGATTCATTTCATTTCCAAAATAGCTTTGAAAAACAAGTGTAAATACCTTCATATGCAAGAATTAACATTTGCATAGAAATTGATTCATACCACTCTCCATATAACAAAAATGTTGCATGAGTATGTACTTATTTTCCTATGCTGATCAACTAGAATAAAATGCAAATTTCTTGTTAGCCAAAGGAAAGTAATGTGCTATCATTACTGTCAGTACAGAAATCCCACTACAAACAAGCAATAAATAATGTCAGGAAATGTCAGTTTCAGAGGGGATGTCACCATGGAAAATAAGCTTATGAAGTGCTGAAATACAAGTGGTATTGCTTCTAATTTTGAACTGATAATAGAAATCAAGCCAGTTTAGAGGTATATTTCACAGGAGACAGAGAGAGTATACCTTAAGATAGGAAATTAAAATAAATCATTCCTTCAACATAAAATATTGAAGATGCAAATTGATGTCTGAGGATTTAAGGATTTAAGGATTTTAAGGATGGAAGATTTAAAAACAAATATAGCACACATGCTCGCTGATAATTCACAAGTTCATTTCAATTCTCCTGATGTTAGAGTCATTGTACTATTTCTTCCAGAGTGTGGCAAACTGGTTCATCGGAAGTAAAACCTAACAAAGATTTTACTTGTATTCTACAAAAATACAAACCCATTTTGGAAAATCAGACTTGTTTCACTTACTTCTTTGTCTGTTGGTAACAGGGATACTGCTGGTGGGGTCCCTTTCAGGCCCAAAACAACGCCTGGTCATGTCAGTAGGAATATTTCTGGTGTGTTGCAGATTAGACCCTTACAGGGCATTGCAAATGGCACTGTTACTTGTCAGACTTTTCATTTAGGAAGTCCCAAACATAATGCTTACACTGCTGTACACTGCAAGGAAACTTCAGAACAGGTAGACTTATGGGAAGTCATGGTGACAGCTAGATAAATTTAGTGAGTTCAGCATGTGGCAAGATTCTTTTATCAAAGAAAGCTTCTATAAGAGAAGAAAATAAAGGTTTTCTGCAAAGACATACTACTTATCTTTTAAGAATCACATGACAAAAAATGATCCTATAACACAGAACTTCTTCCTACAGAAGAGAAATTTAATGTTACTAAGGGAATGATACCAAGAAGCTACATTCAAATAGCTTGTACACATTTTCAGCCATTGTGAACCATTAACAGTATTAATAGGAATTTCATGTTTTAAAATGCTTTATTACAGCAGGCACATCATTTTGTTTTCATGTGTTTTGCTTCCTGTTTCTGCTGCAGATGGTGAATTTCCTATTTTTTCAATTTGTAATAAATCATGAAGACTTGTTTAATTTTCTCCAGGACACCTACTAATGTGACTAGTTTTTTTGTTATTGTTATTGGAATAATATCTATTCTTAGCTCAACTTTTTTATGTGAACACTGTTTCTTTCCAAAGTTGCTGGTTCACTAGTTTATTTTTTAATATACAAAATATGTGGGGAATATACTTGGTCACATTTGAAGAATGACTTTTTGAAAATATAAATCTTTAATTTCTAGGAAGGACTAAGTACCTGAAAAGTTTGAAATGGTAAAACTAAGGTTCTTCTGAATTGTAACCTAACAGACAAAACTAGATAATTACTATGAAGGACAAAGGCTATTAAAAGTCACTTCTATGCCTGAGAAATGACAGCTCTGTTGAATATGCACTGGTTTAAGTTTTCATTTCTAAAAGAAGATGCCTTTACACAAATATGAGGGTTTAACAGATTTCTGATGGTCGTCTCAAGTGAGCTAAAAAGAAATAATCATAAGGTGTTTTTATAGTTAATTCAATTGATCCACTAGTGAAATGTTAAGTAATCCATGTTTTTTGTTGTTGGATATGTGCCTGTAACAGTGTAAATACTTTTTTTTTCCTAAAATGGTTTCTGAAAAGTAAACAAAATATTCTGACTGTAACATTACAGGTTAAATATCTTATCCACAGGAGAAATAATCTCTTGAATTACATGTTCCAGGACCTTCATCTTCCAATAATCCCAGCAGAATTTCAGGATCAATGTTTTCAACAAAGGATTAAAAATTCCCAAAGGCTATGAAAGAATATTTATGTATACGCCTTTTCTAATCAACTTGAGGTTGGCAACATTAAAAATATTCTACTCAAGAAGATACAGCAAATCTCCAGTTTTCATAATTGGTATTTTTCATAATTTACAGGCAAAGAAGCATAATGTTCTATGTTACCACATTAACACACTACCAAAGTTGAAAGTAGTTTAAGTTAAACTTAACTGTTCTTAACGCACTAGGTAATAAGTTCATTATCCCATATATTGTGGAGTAGGCTAGTGCACTTAAATTCAACTCTGAAATACAAGACTTACAAATAAGTACAAACAGCATGTTAAGTTAAAAGAGCAGTCTTTGTATCAAGTACTAACAGGTTTATATGGAAGTTGCATTTCCAGTCTGAACCCTCACGCTTTCAATACAGACTTAATGCACTTTTCTTATCATTAGCCTTATTGTGAACTTCACCCATTCTGTATTTTCTTCTCTGGTTATTCCTAAATTCAGCTGGCCCTGTAGTTTTCTTTAGAGACTCTCTGAATGTGATTCAGTTGTCTAAACCTAGGCATGGAAGTTCTGTGTAAGATGGCCTAGGGCATCTGACCTGGCCATCTGCTCTTCCAAAAAAAGGAATGGGCCTCCTGTAGGTCATAGATGTCTGTCTGCTAGCCCTGTGTGGAAGTCTTGGAGACCCTAGGGTGTCCCACACGGCAGTTGGTACACACCTGCCTTCAGAAAACTGAAATGAGCTCTCTCTGTCCTCTTTCATGTCCTGCCTTGAGCTGGCTTTGGAGTACTGTAATCCATTAGGTTTTAAGCTGGTTTAAAATTAATATCTAACTTCACATGTGTACATACACTTGTGAATTGGTGTTTAAATACCCACTGTAGTCAACTAGTGAGGACAGTGATGCCTGCTGAGTGATGCTACTCACCTAAAGCAGACATAGTTCGGATGTCTAGTGCCATTTGAAGGAGCTCTGTAGAGTTTCTGGGTATAAATGAAAGCTGTAACATCATCCCAAAGGAGACATGCATCCTCTGGAGAAGCAGATGGCTACCATGCATCCTGTAGGAGGAGCAGATGGCTAGCAGGCAAGATGTCATAGGCTGTATAAGGTGGCACTACAGGTCTCTGTTCAAGCAACTGAATCCTAAGTCAACTGAACACCCAGCTCTGTGGATACCTGTCAATAGCTACCTACCTTCTCTGGAGCAGAATTTCATTTCCAATACCTACCCTCACAGGCAAGATCTCCACACAAAAGTCAGCATCAAAGAGCCTAAAAAGTGGGTGCCTGACTGTGGCAGGATCTTTGGACAGAGATAGGCACCTTTGTCTATCAAAGATCATCCAGACCTCTTGAGTTATTTACTTCATTCCATTGACTCAATGGAAAGGTCGGTTAAGTCTGCAGAACAATTCAGTGTGCCTAGATGCTGAGTAAGGCAGTATCTGGAGACAACCAGTAGGAAAGAATATCTATATAGGTGTTCACCTTGGACCTAGGGTATTGATAATGAAGCTGAGTTAACTTTACAGAGCTTAATATTTTAAAAAAAGACTGCTGCTGAGGGTGCTGAGCATGTTTTGCATAATACTCTAGTTGTTTTGAGCACTTATCCAGGAAAATGGAAGAATTGCCCTGGGAGGAACTTCAGCTGAAGAGTAGAAACCACTCTTGCTTATCTTCTTAATGTTCCTCTCCACCCCAATCTTGCAACTCTGGAATAGTCTGCTGCTTAGGACCTTCTCTTAGAATGGTCCATGTACATTGTATCCTTAAATGTTGTGCAAATGGACACTGCTGCTGCTGCCCATATTTATGAATGAAGGTAATGCCATTTGATGCAATTAGCTGTTTTCTGAGCCCATCTGCTATTTCTGGAGACTTAAGTGAGGTTTGCATTTTAGCAGAGTGAAGTCAGGAAATAAATGCCTGTTGCCTAGACTGAGATGTTTCTAACCATGCAAAATGCCTGGGTGCAAGCACCAAAGAAACTGGGGCCAATGTAAAGGTGTCTAATGAGTTGAGATGCTCAGAGTAGAAGAGGGCTTTCTTCTGTCTTGCATCTAGAAATATCTTTTCATGTTCCTTGAAGTAGATGTTTTGGACCCATTGATTATGACAGAAAGCTTTGGTCGGTGCACACAAATGGGATGCTTTTTTGTATCTTCTTTGATACAAAACAGGAAGGGGATAAGGGTACACATCCCAGTTTATCTTGGTGCAGAGTTGGAATCTGGGAGGTTCTGTAGCAGGATCTGATGACAAGTAAACGTTCCAGAGTGCTATAGTACAAAAGCAGTACTTCCAGGCTTTCATACAGAGTTCAAGGAATAAACAAAAAGGTGACTGAAAGGAGTCCTGAATCCTTACTGGATATCCCAAGTTTGATAGACTCTTTCAACAAAGATATTCTAGAACAACAACAACAATATGTTGTTCAACAGTGTGCTGAATTGTTTATTATGTGCTGAATCGTTTATCTGTGCTGACTTGTTTATTGTTCCTCAAGCATTTTAGTAAATCTCTCTCCCTCCCTCCCCCCCCACCCCATATCAAGATAAAAATGTATGGGGAGAGAACTGCCTATTTCTGTAGCCATATCAAGATGGCCATCTGGATAAAAGAGCTCTAAATTCCCTTCAACACTGATATCTAAAAGGCCCTCAAATTCTCCTAACTTTTCATACGTCAAGGAGCAGAAGGTTGGGGATGAAGTCAAGAGATTAAACTTGATCATCGTTCATCAATCATGGGCTTGCTCAATGCTTTACTCAATTGGAAGCATACTTTCCTGATGGGTAAAAAAAAATATAATCTTAAAAATCAATCAATCTGGTTTAAGCAAACCTAAAGAATTCTAAAATCCTTGATTCAGTGTATAATTACTATTGTTCAATGTGTGGTACAAAGACAGGCTTTCCTTTTCACTGATGAGATTTTAAACAGCTACTGATTACTCTGTAAATGATATTTTTCCCTAGATTTACTGCTAAACCCAGGTATTTGACCTGACAGATCACTCACATTCAACTTCTCTCAAAAGAAGGGAAATCTAGCACTGAGTGGTAAATTTATATGGGTAAGTACATTTGCAGCCAAATGAAGACTCATTCTTTAAGTATATTCAGCAATCAGTATTATCCCTGAGCCAAATATTATGTCTGCATTCAGTCTTTAATGAGGCAAAACCACAGATGAGTTGAAAGAAGGGGCTACCAAGCAGGTTTTCTTACTTAATGAACATGAAGAGTGCCTTCTGTAATGCCTACAGGGCAGGCATTGCAGGGTAGGATTTGAATGACCATTTTCCTCAAAGTTCTTTGTAGCCCTAAAAGTGAATTTTCATGGTTTGGCTGTATTGGCAATATCAGTGCCGCTCAGCAAGGCTTTTGACCTTCTGTTGCAGTAACAGAAAAAGAATTACGGCAAGGCTTCTAAATTCATGTATTTACTATGTCTGCAGAACTAAAGGACAGGTAAATATGAGAAATACACCAGGAAAGGCATGGTTTGTCAGCAGAGGTTGCTTTTTACGCTGCAGTTCAGGCATCAGCGGAGCAGTACTGTGGTATATGACTAAAGCAGAGAAGTGACAGCAGTGTAAACCCTGAACATGAGCAACGTGAAAATGTATGAATGCCACAGCTTACGTCTGACAGCAGGTCAGGCTAGTGGTTCTTTCCAGGATGTGAATGTAAAGCGGATGCCGCATGTAATATCCACTGTTAATATGGAGTAGAAAGGGCTGCAGTTATTTTACTCCGTTCTGTACCTGGTACGAGGTAAATAGAAAATCTGATTTATTTCACCTGCTGAAGACAGAAAAATATGAGTTGGCAACCTGGCTTATACGGGGGATTTACATTATTCAAAAATTATATCAACACTATTTGCATTTTTCTCATTAAGGATATTCCACATTGAGCTTCTGGACAGCTAAATAACAGTGTCCAGGGATTTTAATCTTTTAGGGACCAGTTTATGAAAGGACTTAACAGCTGTAATTTCATCGTCCCACTGTTTTCTTAATATTTGATTTTTTTATTTTTATTATGCTATGGCAGCTCAATGTTTATCAATTAGTGGACATATTTGCAGATAAACTGAATCTTTAATTAAATTAGATCTACTCAAATGTTTAACTTCCTGTAGGAATTTATGTGATATAAATTTACCAACTCAGTGATAAAAATAACACATAACAAAAAAAAATTTGAATTTTCATGCTCAAACATACCAATTAAAACGTTACTAAAAGTATTGAAAGAAACACTCAAATTTATAAAACCTTTCAAAATTAATTTGGGGAAATGTAGTATTCCAGCTGTATAAGCAGTGCATGGCTGAAAACGTGGGGGGTTATTCTCCCCTGTGACTGTAGGAATTTACGTGATATAAATTTACCAACTCAGTGATAAAAATAACACATAACAAAAAAAATTTGAATTTTCATGCTCAAACATACCAATTAAAACACTACTAAAAGTATTGAAAGAAACACTCAAATTTATAAAACCTTTCAAAATTAATTTGGGGAAATGTAGTATTCCAGCTGTATAAGCAGTGCATGGCTGAAAACGTGGGGGGTTATTCTCCCCTGTGATTTGCAAGACCAAAACCTACTATCTTGCTTTATGTTACATATATGTTTCACTTAGATGAGAATATAAAACTTCAGTGGAACTTATCAGATTCCATGACATTTGTCAACTTTACTGGCAGCACAAAACTGTTTTCCCGATCAGAAACTGTTTTCATTAGCTTCAAAGCATAATTCATGCACTAATTCAGTCAATTTTTTATTCAAATTGAATGATAAAGGGATTTATTAACAGAGATGTTTTCTAATTTGCTATGATTTGTGTTTCTACTGATGCTAATATGTTTGCATGTTTTATTCCTCCACCATCATATATAATGACACATTTAAACTCTACAAGAAATACTTCCTTACAAATAGCTTTTTATATCTTATACTGGGTTTATTCTAATTAGTAGGATTAAGACTGGCATTAGATGTTTAATTGCTTAAAATATATCCATGATCTTTAGGATTTCAGAATATGAAAATGAAAATAAGTATACAATGCTATTTTGTATAATGCAATGTGTGCATGTGCCTCTGTGTGTGTGTACATAAGATAGCATTATGAACAGGAGTTTTAACTTTAGTTAAGATTGGGCCCTTGATCTTGGTTTCCTTCTTGGAAGAGCCTGCCATCAGAGAAGAAGGTTGCAGTACCTGAGTGATTAGGCATAAGCTAGATCGTAAGGGGAAGTAGAAACACTCCTACTAGGAATAGACTAGTTGAGGAAAAACACATCCTCAGGCACGCTCTTTTTGTCTGGAACATTATGCAGCGTTCAGAAGGTTTCTACCTACCATATTCATAGTAGATTTTTTCAGAAGGAAAACAACATACAGAACAAAATTAAGAACTTCTGCTTTTCATCTGGAAGGCACAGGCACATTTGTGGTTGAGCTGCAGTAGTTGTTGTTGGTAACTGGATTTTCATGGAAATAAATGATGACTCACTAGGGTTGAGTTCATAAAGAAGTGTAAGATTGATCTACTCAGTAGGCAAACTAACAGTTCAATGAGGCAAGATCAGCTTAGTCCACAAAGGCTTCAGAAATCATGTAAACATAGGCAAATGGATTATAGTTGGCTCTAAAAACAATGAAAAATAGCTTATGCACACTGTAACTACAGCTTATTTTTAAAGATAAAAAATAACCAGCACAAGCTGTATTATTTTGTAACAAACCGGTACAGAACAGTTGCAGAAATACATGAAGGAGGCTATTGTACAGAACAGCTTTCCTTTCAGATCTTTCCATTGATAATGTCAGAAGGTTCCACTTAGCTTTGTTGAACCAGATGTCAATGAACAAAGAAGCCCTTTTCCTGATCTGTTCTCCAGTGTAAAGCAATGAAATATTAATTAATACTACATTTAAATGGCTATTCAATTTAGAATAGTTCATTTTTTAAAGGCAGAAAAAGAGAAAGAGTAATTGACATCTATGAGCAGGTGTTCCTCATGCCAAAAAAATGGCTCACTTTCATTTATTTAAAAAGCTGGAAAATGCACATTTGTTTGGGAAAGCCATTTATCCAGAGAAATCTTTAATTACATGCGCCATAAAACAGGTGCAAAATGCTATCTCCTCAGACCTGTAACTTTAAGCCATTGCAAAGCATGAACTGCCTAATTTCACCAGAGAATAAGTTACTACCTCACTCTGTTGTTGCATGACAGCTGTATATGAACAGCTACTCTCCTCTATGAAGTGAAGTGAAGGGATGCCACATGACTAGAGGCAAAGCACTGCATTGTGTCAATGTCATTTCTGTTAAAGATCTTCTTGTAGCCTGACATCCAGAATGGAGTCGCACATTAATGTACAATGGATAATATTTCTGACAATATACTCTGGATGGCCTTGAGCTGATTACCACTACTTCTTCAGAAAACAGTTGCTAATGAATTGTTTCCTTTCAATAGAGTCTGCCTGAGGAAGAATAGCAAGCGAAACTGGATCGTTAGTGCTGGATATATCATAACTTTGTAATTGCCCTACTTTGGTTCTTGAAAACAATTCTTTGTCAAGGACAGGAAACAGCTTGCCTGTAGGTGCAATAATGGAAAGAGTAGAGCTGATCTAGATGAGCGTCTGTAAGATTATCTCATGTTTACATGCTAAAACTTTAGCTAGTTAACAGTAACAAACTCAGGATAAAGGCAAACAGTATCATCAGGACTGATGCTCAGTCTTTCAAGCAGGGCTGTACACAACACCCTTTCAATTTATTCAGACAGAATATTGCTGCTGATTTAGCAAAATGTTTGACTATGATGCACTATCTGAAAGGTGAGAAACAACTGGCAGTATTGGTGTCCCACAACAATGCTATTACCTGGTATCAATCACGGATCTTGTGTTACAAGCAGCTTATGGGTAGTCTTTTAAACCAGAGTTGAGTCGCAGAACTGACAGTGGAACTGTGTAGGTATGGGCATTTGGGACCATTTAAAACCCATGAAGATGTAAGACAATAGGGTGATGAGGTGACATAATAATTTGCTGTGGAACTCAGTAAGTCTAACCCAGATTTCTAGGTGATGAGGGGATGTAAGGATCAGCTTTCATCTCCCACCTATGAACCAAATCTAAAGCGTTCCCCTCCTTCAGCTTTCTGAGGTGTGCAACTGTTAGTCCTTAAATTTCTCAGTATATGATCAGTAAGGTCAGCCAAGATGGCCATCCTGTCCTACAGTTCTACAGAGGCAGCCGTATGTATACATACATACCTGTTACTATTTTTAAAATTATTGCACAAGTAGCGATGAATTTTCCTGTGACATTTATTCCTCAAAGAGAGATTTTCATAACAATTTACTTCAGAGGCAAGAAACACAGCTCATCCAGAACATAAATACCTGTTAGGATCTCACCTGTGTTTAGGAACTCCAGCTGCGGAGATTTCTGAAGGGTCTCTGCAGGAGACAAAGTTCTGAATACCAGCCCATCATAACAAACACTTAAACAAATAAACAATAACTTCCCAAGCATGAAATCCACCTCAAAACCTGACATTCCTTAAGCAGACAAACGAGGAAGGGAGCAATTGCATTGGACTATCGATTTAACTTAGGAAAACCTTGAAAAGCTTAGAAAAGACGAGTCACTGAGCACTGAAAACAAAAGCTCAAATGAAAGCTGCATAGAATTGCTCAGAAAGGTAGGAAGTAAAGAATATGAAAGGATGGGGGAAAAACTGCCTAATGCCAAACTCCTATGAGGAGCTCCCATGTTGCCTAAGAGAAAGTTGAGAAAATGTCAGGGGAAGCTGAACTCATTGGTACAAGCACAGCATGTGGTAAGACTTCAGTCTTGGAGTGCCAGAAAATGTATTAACTGTTAATAGCCTGAGTGTCCTCTTGTGATTCTGGTATATGTGTGCTCTTTAAATTATCCATTATTTATATAATTCTTTACTTTAAATATACAAATATTTTCCCTGACAAACAGGATTTTGGATTAATTTGTGTTTATAATAATTGTATTAATATACACAAATAATTACCTCTGTTTTTCTTGATACACATTTCCACACTGCAAGGCTGCATTGTCTCAGTTGATCTAAGCCTCTTTCCCATTAATGTCTTTCCATTAGGTCAGATACTGGCCATAATCCTCATCCCAGTAAGCTCTGAGGACATTTGGCATCAATTTCAATAGGAACAGGAACAAGCAATTTTTGTGTCTATTTGCATAAATCCAAATAGAATTTTGGCACCTTTAATGTAACAACCTTTTTCTTCTCTCTTTTGGTCCTATACACAGATGACAAAATACCCCAACACATACCTCTATCCACGCAACTCCCAATCAGATTTGTTAATCAAATTTTTCTATTCATAAAATAGCATTCTTCTTCCTCATTCTTTTCCTTTAATAGTGGGTATAATCTTACTGTGATCACTGTACTTAGACGTGAGAGATATAACACTGTATCACCTCATTAAAGCATCCTTTAATTGGGATATCTGCCCTGTTAAAATGAACAGAAGCAACTGCAGATTTCCCTTTGAAGTTGCTACTAACTCCATTCCACATTTTCTGCTCAAGGAAATTCCCAGTGCGAAAAACCTGACAGTCCTTACTAAGCCCCTACTCCAGGGTGTACCAGATTAAGATAAAGACTTCCGTAAAGACTATCTGGTTTGCTCAGTCTTGTACACAATATGCAAAGTCCCTCCCAATTTGTTGGATTAACAAGGATCGTGCTTCTCAGTGCACACGATACTCGTCTATTTCATCATCTCGAATTTGACAGATTTGTGCAATATAAATGTTTTTCAATTGTCTTACTTGAAACTTCTGTAAAGTTCAAATAAACCTACAGCAGGTATTTTTAAGGCACAATGCAAATATTCAGTGTCACTGACAGCATGCTTCCACAGTTCTTTGTGTCTCATGAAATCTCAATACATTTTCACAGGGTCAGTTCAGCTGTATGAATATTCTTATTCTGGTTTCACTTAATTCTTGCCTTAATTACTTGAAATTAAATAAAACTTAGAGTAGAGGATATAATCAGCTGAATAGCTCACAGTTTATTGCTGTGGACAAAAAGCCAGTGTGATTCTCCAATACATACGTAGGAATACAATTACACAGGTTATACTACCTGCAATTTTGTCTCTTGAAAAAGTGCTCTGAGAATACTGCATACAGTTCTGCTGCACATAATTTAAGACTAATGCTGAAAATGAAGGTGAATTCTTGGAATAACCACAAGAGTGACTGGGGTTTGGAAAACATGCTTCATAGTGGAAGACTCCAGGACCACATTGCCCATTTAACTTCTCAAAGAGACTCTATTAAGTGGTGACTGATTTGATCATAGTGAATACTGCAATGTCTATCCAGAGAACACATACTGATGATAAACTCTTCCATCGAGCTCAATGGAAATAAGGCAACTTCCAAACGTTCGAAATTGATGACAGAGAAGTTGCATGGGATTCAGGTTTCTTCTGTTCAGATGCAGACATCTACAGCATGAATAGTTGCCTCGACTCTCTTTGCAGGCTGTGGACAGCTATGAACATTTCTATCATACTACTTTTTTCATCTTAGGTAAATGAACTGTACTCTAAAGGGCCTGTCACTCTCCACTGGAAAACTTGCTCAGCTGTAGACAGACATCTAAATTAAAGTTTGGTGAGAACAACTCCTTCATTCATATTGGAAATGTCACACACCTTTCAACAGATATTAAAAGACTGTGATGGACTCTTCACTGATGGCTCTTCAAATAGAATAGGAAGCACTTCTTATACTGTACTCCCGAATTCAAACCAGAACTAATTCAGAATACTCCTATACCTTGTGTCAGATATGAGGTCTGATGCAGTGATCACAATGGTCTTATTTGACCTTGAAAAATTAATACAGTTGATTTAAACCAAAAAGGAATTTCCAGAAACATTTCTTCATCAGCTTAACTTTGCTACTTTAAAATCGTGCCATGAAACAAGTGTCATGATGTGCATAAGCAAACCTAGATCTTTTATGTCTGCTTCAACTCTTCAAATTCAATTTGGAGCTCTAGCTGAAATAAAACTAATTAATAATTAATTCCCTTACAAAGTCTGCGTGAATGACCTTTTGCAAAAAAAGAAAGGAGACCTGTATAAATAACTTTATGTCACCAAACCTTTAATACTACGGTCTTGATATTCTTACAGAATTGTTGTAATTGCATTTCACAGATACATTAACCTTTTATTCTTTCCTGATAGCAATGTTTGTATGCTCATGGGTTGGACAATACTATTTATTTGTCCATCCAAAAACACAAGTTTTCACTTCTGTCTTAGAAATCAAATTGTAAGAGATAAAATAGGTGTCAGATGTAATGAAAACCGAGAACTTAATTGCTTTCTTTTCATATTACCCTTAATTCAAAAAATAATTTCTCAATGTCTTCTTCTGTTTAGCAACCTTTATGATATGCCTACAGAATTTGCTGCTCAGTGCTGAAATAATTCACTGTATGTAAGACTTCAGAACAAGCTGTGCTCATGCCGAAGGAATTCTAACACAGAACATAAAAATGCTCTCTCCTGTCTAAAAATTAAAATGTGAATAAGTTTTCAGCCTCGTAACCACACTAAATTATAAATGCAACAGAATGCATCACATATTTAACATCGAAGTTCTTAATTCATTCATTACTTGCAAATATTTTTGGCTCTGGTTTGAATCTTCAGCGTCCTCAAATCTCCTTTCTTCCTCAGCTTTTTAATTGAGCT
>NW_008796110.1:5233952-5255654 GCF_000699145.1 Aptenodytes forsteri
CCTCAGCTTTAGCTCGCAGTTTAGATTATGTATTATAGACTTTTAAACATACTGTAGGTGCAACTTTTTATGTCTTAAATCTACCATTTTAAATTTTACATGATAAATTGAAGGCTCAACTTCTTTTTTTGTACTTATGTGGGAGTATCTGACTTAAACTCATAAGCGTGAAGCAGGTCCAGAGGTGCTTTGGATACTCACACTCATAACTTCAAAGTAGTAATAGAAGCTTCTGCTTGCAACCATGTGGGACACGTTTAGCTCTGGGCACATTTCACTATGTAACCTATATATGGGCAATGAGAAAGACCTACTTCTTTCCATAACCTATTTTCCCCTTATAGAAAGAGTTTAAATTCCTACGAGTAATGAGAATCACATAAAATAATTTCAAAGCCAATTTTAAAATGGAAGAAGTTTGATTGAAGGAAATTATTAAAATCACCTTGCTTACCTCTTATTCTCTTGTTTCTATATTGGGAATCTGCCATTCTGACTTGTAAGCGTTAAGTAATTTTCTGCCCTTTTCCTAAGTTTTGAAGACAGGCAGGAGGTTTTCAGTGTTTTCAGCATTTTTCAGTATTGTTGGCTCCTTTTACATTTGTATGTGATGAGCTTTGATTCTGACCATGAAGACCGAGAAATCAAATAATTCAGGAGGGCCTGAAGGGGCAGAGGCAGACAGACCACAGCTTAGTGTAAAACAGTGTCATGGTATCATGGCAGTGATGCTATGGTATCATGACTGCTCTGGAATCCAACTGTGGCCAGCAGTTAGTACAGGATTCAGTGAGCTGTACTGCTCCAGCAAGGTAATGCTCCATAAATAAGAATGAAATTTGTCTCTGCAGGTTAACTTTTACAAACTTCTGCATATGCTTAGTAGTAATATTCAACAAAACTTTGAACTGTTTTTTTTTTCTTTTAATGAACCAAGACAAAATAGGGAAAAAAATTACTTTGGCTCCCAACATTGTCATAATCAGATACTAATTTAGTTGTATAATGGGTCATGTCATGGGAGACTTCTAAGTAAAAAAATGTCACTAGATTGCCTTATGCTTGTTCAAACTGAGTTCAGGATACTACCGCAAACAATTTATTTGTTTTGTGGTTTTTTTGCAAACTAAATCTTTGGGGTTCACAAATGCTTGAGTTCACAAAAAGTAGCAAGATTGTTGTTTCTAGTCTTTTCTAGTCTATCTATTCTGAAATCTATTTTATGATCATCTTTAAAATTTCTTCGAAATTCTCTCCACACCATGCAAAGTTATCAATTTTCAGTAAGACTATCCAGTCACCACATTGCTTGAAGAACTGTATTTCTCTTAATTTCGTCTTTCAAGTTTAAGGTGTGATTGAAGAAATCAGTAAATAAATATAAAATAAGTTTATAGCTTAAGCTTCCTGTCCTGTTTTCTCTTGAACTTATGTAACTTTGAACCTTATTTTTTACCAGTCACTAAAATGTAAAGTATATTCACAGCTGTCACTAACATTTCACATATGCCATAAGAAAAGGAGACTTTTTTCCATTCCTGGCATTTTACTGAAATGTATTGGTTTCATATTCTGACTTTTATTTCACTAAAATCATGTGTTCGGTTTCTTCTAAAATCAGATTATTAGTCCCTAAGCTTTTTCTATATGCTTAGCCTTGCAAAGACTTTTGCACGTCCTTATGTTCACGTATTGGATATAATCAAGGTTGAGTGGAAGTTATGCCATTGAGTTCAGTATGAATAGGACAGGATAAAAAGGAATTTTTTATTGTTTTGGTGCCAAATTTTCCAATTCCCTTGCTTGGTTTGAAGGCACTGCTGTGACTGCTGTGCAGTATTGCATTTTTAAGGACAGAGATTTTTTTCCAAAACATGTCTTTACCTCTGTCTCAAGATGATAACGAACAAATTAAATGAAAAAATCAAGGAGGGTGAATAGTCCTCCGTAGCCTCTTTTTTAAAAATATGGAGATGATATCATTAACTTGTGTCATTCTCTGAAATGACATTATTTAGAAAAGATTTTGAAGGTTCTAGGACTTTTTTCAATATGTAACCAAGATCAGATGTTCTTTTGAAGCAGAATTGCCTTTGTTCTAGAGCTATTTGGGATAAAGAATTCAGATTGACTTATGAGAAAAGGTATTGTTTTCCCTTAGGAAAAAAAAAACCCAACAGAAATTCCACTTTCCCGTAACAAAAAAGACAAGTTAATAAAAAAGGCTGGAAATGAAATATTATTTGTTCTGTTACACTTGTTCCAAAACACAATAAATGCAGTATAGCTACTGTAAACCACCAGTGATACTGTATAGCTTGTACTTAACAAGGGCAAATATATTATATTTTAAAAATTTGTTTTCATGGCAAATAGAAAAATGACTATTTAGAGATAAAGGAATTGGCAGGGAAGTTTTACTTGGGTCCAATATCATAGATGTCAAATCACCCACAAAGGGTTAGTATGTATAATGTTGTTCCTATCTATACTGGACATAAGTAATTTTTTTTTCTGGGGTGGACTGATAAATACACAACATTTTTTACTTTTAAATCTAATCTATTGTCATCTACCTCATCTGTTGCACTTCAGCAGGAAACATCTTCCTGTTGAAGACACACAGCAACTCACAGCCCACATATACTCTGTCATTGCATGGGGTCAGGGCCATGGGAATGGCTTTTTACAGCTGGCAGTCAAAGATATTTTGCTGGACTTCCTCAGTACATGAACAAACTCAGCTGATGAAGCAGCTGGAAACACCACCACAATAAGCCCCTAGAATGGCCAAGCAGAAACAGAGAAAATGTGTTCCTGAACCTCAGGTTTTCTTACTAAAAGTGCTGTCTTCATAAAAACCTCTCAAAATATATCTCTTTTAAAATTTAACTGGCATTTTGTGACATTTGAGTATTATCACATCCCAAAGATTCTTAACTCTCTGATAATCAAAGCAAAGTCAATGAGCCCAACACCCACTCACAGTACGGGTGTTTTAAACTCTTTTGTTCATTCAAAAAAAAGCCTTAAAGTAGCATAAATATACATATTGATTTTTGTAAGATATTTGCATATCATAATTACATATATATGTTAAAATGAACCTCCTAAATTAGGTAGCTAATGTATTTATCTTCAGAATAAAAGAGTTAAATTCAAGAACAGCAAGACAGAGGATCCAGGTAACTACAAGCCACGCAGCCTCACCTTGACCCCTGGGAAGGCAGTGGAGAAAATCATCCTGGAAGCCCTCTCCAAACATATGAAGGACAAGGTGACTGAGAGTAGTCAGCATGGATTTATGAAGGGAAAATCATGCCACAAGAACCTGAAAGCCTTCTATGGCGAAATGACTAGCTCAGTGGATGAGGGGATATTGCTTATCTTGAATTTAGCAAGGCTATCAGCAATGTCTCCCATAATACTCTCCTCGACAAACTGATGAAGTACAGGCTAGATCAGCGGACGTTGAGGTGAGTTGAAAACTGGCTGAACTGTTGGCCTCGAAGGGTTGTGGTCAGCAGCACAAGATCCAGCTGGTGGTGTTTCCCAGGGGTCAGTACTGGGACCAGTACCGTTTAACATCTTCAGTAATGACCTGGATGATGGGACAGAGTGCACCCTCAGCAAGTTTGCAGATGATACAAACTTGGGAAAAGTAGTTGATACAGCAGATGCTTGTGCTGTCAAAGGGACCTTAACAGGCTAAAGAAATGGGCAAACAGTAATCTCAAGAAGTTCAAGAAAGGGAGATGCTAAATTCTGCACCTGGGAAGGAATAACCATGTGCACCAGTACAGGCTGGGGGGCCGAATGGCTGGGAAGCAGCTTTGCAGAGAAGGCTCCAGCAACCCTGGTGGAAGAGCCTTGCAGCAAGGAAGGCTGATTCCTGGGCTGAATCAGGAAGAGGTTCGCATCACCTGCAGGTTGAATGTGTGATCCTTCCCCTTTCCTCAGCACTGGGGAGGCCACAGCTGGAGTGCTGGGTCCAGTCCTGGACTCCCTGGTACAAGAGGGCAATAAACATACTGAAGTGAGTCGAGCACAGGGCCATGAAGACGATGAAGGGCTTGGAGCATGTGAGCTATGTGGAAAGGCTGAGAAAGCAGGGATTGTTCAGCCTGGAGAAGATGCTCAGGGGCATCTTATCCATGTATATAAATACCTGATGAGTGCAAAAGTTAAGAATACGGAGCCAGACTCTTCTCAATAGTATCTGGAGAAAGGCCAAGCAGCGATGGACCACTACTGAAATAGAGGAAATTCCATTTAAACATAAGAAAAAAAAATTCCTTTTGAGAGTAGTCAAACACCGAAGCAGTTTTCCCAGAGGTTGTGCAATCTCCACCCTTGGAGATATTCAATAACTGGCTGGACATGACCCTGAGCAGCCTGCTTTTGGTGACCCTACTTAGAGCAGGAGGGGTTGGACGAGACAATCTCCAGAGGTCCCCTTCAACCTCACCTCAATTCTGCAATTCTGTTCTTCAAGAATAAAATACTGTGCTGTAAGGCTATAGCCCCTACATTGTAACATTCCTTGTGGGATTAATGATAAAGCAGCTTTTTTCCAACTTGTGACTGAGTAAGAGACAGCTAAGAGTGGTCTTAAAATCCATGGCCCAGGCATGGTGTGATGCTTGCCAGAGAGCCTGGCATAGCAACGTCAGGAAAGTCAGTTCAGGTATCTCACGAATTAGAGAAGACTAGACTTTGCAAAACCTACATTAACATCCTTCGAGCACTTTAGGAGATAAACAGCACAGATTGAGGAGTCAGGGGAAGTCAGGGGACTTCAGAAGAATCAGAAGACTTACTTATGGGTCTGGTAATTCATGAGAGTCTTTAAAACGAACTTTTCTCTTGTATCCATGTGATGTATTGCTTAAACTAGAAAATTATGATAGTTTAAACAAGCTTCTGCAATGAAATATTACTTATTTTATTCATTATCTGGTCTATCAAGTGTTCTAAAGTGTAGATGCAAGTTTTCTAAGAAGTTAATGGCTTCAAATTCTTAGAAGTCTTTTGAACAGATATTTGAAATTGCTGGTTTTATGGTCACAAGCATTAACTTTCAGTTCCTATAGCTTTATAGACAAAAAAAGTTACATACACATTACTGGTATCCTGTGGAAGCTATTTAATTTTAAAGACATTTTCTGCAACTTTCTTCAGTAGTAAGATTTCAAAGAAATCACTGGAAGTAATAGTTGAGAATTTAGAAACATTTTTCATTATAACATCCACCTAACCCATTTTTCTGTCCAATGGACTTCTTGACTTTTTGCTAAAAAAGACATGCCACACATACTCATTTTTAATTAAAAACAAAATAATTCCTCAGACTAAGTATGCAATAAGCAACATATATATTGCTAATTGGAAACTTCCTGGCAAAAGTTTTATCTTGATATGATATTTATGATGAGACAATGTGATGACAATGTGTTGAATGCAAAATATTTTGTTAGTAAATCTCAGGACTTCTGGTGACTCAGAAGAAGTAACACCAGGGACATTTTGGAATTTTGGAATCTCCATTCCCATAGCACACAGGCTTGATGCATCTACCCAAAACACAGCAATCTCCTGCTCCCATTGCTTTTGAAGTAACATAAGGACTTAAGAATTCATACATTGTGTCAGATCAAAGATATATCTAGGCCATGATCTTGTGGCCATTGCTGACTGCATAGAAAAGAGTGAAAACAGACCAAACATATTTGATGCTTTCCCTTAATATTGTCTCATCTTCCATCTATTTTCAGTTCAGGGATTTTATGAAGCAGATAGCTTTTCTATGTACTTACAAACATAAATAAATTTTTGTTCCATTAATTTGCCTAGCTATCCCCTTGAGTAAAAGTAAGTTTTTAAACATCTATGATGTGGGATACTGCAGAGTCCAGTGAGTTTCTGGTTTGCTGAAAATCTTGAGAAAAAAGTTGAGGTCCTAAGAACTATAAACTCTCTTAATACAGGATGAAAGTAAGGGTTAATGAAGCACTAAAGGATTCATAATCAAAAAATCTAAAACTGACAGAAGTTTTTTTAGATGCAATTCTTTCCATAGATTTTACGCCAGCATAGCTGAAAATTTTAGAACCATGCAAAATGTTCAAATTTCCTACATTTAAATAAAATCATAAAAAATCATCCTTAATTTTTTAACTTAGACATTGTAGCTTCACCTGCCATTTATCTGGCATGTAATTTGGTATATAATCTTATTATATACATTCTTGCTCTTCTATGTTAGCACAATTTTAGTAAACAGAATTTCCATCATATTTATCTCCTCTAACGCATTTCTAAGGCCTTCCTAGTCATGACTATGTCAGATGAATACTGTTGAAGTCATATGATTGATGAGTAAGTTAAAAACTAAAAATTTTTACGGAAAAATTCTCCAGGCTTCTTGCAGAACATTCAATATGGAAGGCATTGTTATTTTTTCATGGCTTAATTACAGTGCTTCAAAAGACTGAGCACTGAACCAGCCCTTGCAAATATTTAATGACATTGATCTGCTAAAAACAGACACATACCTTAGGCTCCCATTGTTCCTTCTACCAAAACCAGTGTTACTTTCTAGCATTTTCCCTTCATTTAACTGGAGTAAAAATAGTATTCCTTGCTGAAATAAATGTAATGATATACTCCGCAAATAATTTTTCTTTCTTCCACCCTGAACCTCAAACCTGATGAGAGGCTCCTGGAAAGCAAATTCCTGTTGGGAACATTCGCTGATTAGAAACCAACTGAAAATGGGAACTTTCTTCATGCATAACCCCAAACTAAAACAGCTCTTCATGTCTTCCCAAGACTAAACATACGCTCACACACAAAGGAACAGGAACTTGGACCACGGTGGACAAGAGCACCACCTGGTGACGCCTTCCCTTTTGTTAACTTGCCCTGCTGCCGTGCACTGAGCCTGGCTGGTCTCCTCCTCAGTTCATGCTAGCATGGGAAGAGAATCAGCAATTTTCAAAATCCCCTTGGATCTTCCACGTCTTAATAAAAAAATGCTTCTTCAGGTGCCTTAACTTTCAACTACACTTTCAGGTCTTGAATTCTTGTTCTGAAATTACTTGGTTCTTTTTCCTCCCCATTTGGGAATATTATATACCGTCTGGCAAGGGTTTTCTCTTTTGAATATTCCAGAACTGAATTTTCATGATCAGCTCCATTTTGATTTTACACAGAATGCCAGGAAGCAATAATCTGGATATAAAAGGAGGAAGGCGTTATACACAGACTGCCTGTGAAAAAAAGCATTTCTGGAAATGCATGTTTTAGACTACAAAATTCACAAGGACAAGATGATTCTAAAAAGAAATGTAGATCAAGAAATCCTTATCAAGTATTTTCAAGATTGTTTTTCACAAATTTTGCCCAAATCTAATAATTACTATGGCTGAAGATTGGACTGTGATGAAATTTATACTTCTAAAGATACCTACTTTTTCCTCTCTTCTGAGGTCTTTTTCTAGTAAAGATTCTTTATCCATAACTATATCTATATCCATAACATAATCCATAACTCTCTGAAGTCAACAGGATCCTTAATGGGCTTTGCATCAGCCACTAATTTACTTACCATTTGCCTAAAGCACACAGCTTTAACTGTAATTATTTTTCTGTCATTAATAGTCAACTTAATTTATACTCAAAATGTTCTAAAATGATTTTGTAAAAATGTTTCTAGTTTTAAACAATGGCAAAGATTTTGATTAATTTTATGATTACAAGAACAAATTAGCATGAAAGTAGGCTAAAAATTGCGAACATGCCTTTGATGATGAAAACTTCTGGGCTCCCTGCCAATTTAAAAAAAAAAAAGAGAGAGGTTCAAGGTAAAGATGTTACTGTTTAGCTAGTGTCTGAGTCAGAATCTGGAAACAGAGAACCTTACATTTTGAGTCCTTACATATGCAAGAAGTCTTACTGGAATTAAGTGGGGCAAAAATAAAGCACTCAAAAAAAGGAGATGTTTCTCTAGCAGACAAAAATAAGATGCAGATAGACAAAAATTAGCTGCAGCACTTTTCAAGATTTGAATACTTTTGTACATATTGAGGTATATTAAAGGTGTGCTGCTAAAATATATAGTATAATCACATATAACTTATTTATATGATTATATATGCTACATTTATACTCTGTGTGTGTCTATGTTTATATGTGTGTATACATATGCACAAACACACAGATACACACACACTATGTAATTATTTGGTAGAAATTGTATATCGTACATTTTCAAAAGGCCCTAAACAGTGTGTAGAGAAGAAAAATTCAAATAGGCACCAAATTAGGTTCGAGGCACCTCATATCTGTTTGTTTGTTTGTTTGTTTTTCCAGAAAGAGCCAGGTATATAACAGTGTAGCCTTCTGAAGATAGTTGCATGGGGAACTACAAGCTTTTCAGGAAAAAAAATAGCAAAGGTCTTAGTTGCTTTGCAAGGAATAGTCATCTCTTATAGGTAGGAAGATATGTCACCATTTGGGAACATAAATTGAGAGCACCCTTTAGATTAAGAACCTGTGAAGCGATACAGCTGTGTTCTCCTCCCATCAGAGCAGAGGGTGTCAGGAACCTCTGACGAACATTTCTGCACTAGAAAGGGAAGGAGGAAGCATTTGTAATTAGGGCCCTTTTCTATTAAAAATTTATACAATGTGAAAAAGTTGCAGTAGGCAAAAAAGAGGGACTCACAAGGATAAATCGCTTGATAATCAGATCTTTTCCTGGGTCTGGAAACAGAACAGAATGGTCCCACCAGTTAGCTGAACAGCCTAATAAGAACCTTACACCCTTTTTGCTCAAGTTGTGTTCTACACATAACTGAGAAAATATTAGAGTAACTTTTTTTCTATTGACTTTTAAAATTAATCCTTATTATTTTACAGTTCTCCTGACAATTGTCCAGTGGTTCATGGCTGAAAAGTGTTTCTTGCATTTTTAATATGTCATATATATTGAAAAAAAAAAAAAAAAAGGTGCTCCACTGCATTTGAACAAGCAAATGCTTGAGACATGCTATATACTTCATGCCTTTTACGCCATAGTAAAATTTGCCATACAAAATAATGTTTTATTCTCTTTTTTAATCAGATTATTCAAAACCTATAACTGCTCAGAGGAAATTAGATTCAAAACCTATAACTGCTCAGAGGTAATTAGATTAAGCTACACAGCAATGTGAATATTGGCTATCTGGGTCTATAACCATCTCAGAAGAAAGAAGATGCAAAATGTATATTAAAAATACACCTAATACTCGATATGATTAATTAATATCTACTACTTTTGATAATTAGAACTGTTATATGGTATTTGAACGCATATCCAGTATTATTCTCAAGAAAAATTGACATAGAATTTACTAAACTGTTAGGCCCATTCTTTCTGAAACATAATATTTGGAAATGTTGTTGAAATAGCTTGTAACAGTATTAAACATGGAAAGTAATGAATGCAGAATTATTCTACCACAAACCACTTGTGGCAAAATATGACAGTGATCCAATCTATTACCTCTTTTATGTGAAACTCCAAGCAAGGGTCTCCATTTATTATCCTTGATTATCCATGTGTGGCTGCTTAATTGAATGGATTGCTGATACAAAAAACGTGTTAAAGGCTCTGTGTCTCAGAGACCTCCCAACCAGTTTAAAAAAGACAGTTACAGTGACATATAGTAACAAAACTAGGCCCCCAGGTTGCATCCTGGGTCTTTCAATTCATTATATAAATAATAGATTCAAGATGTAACTTCTTGGTAACTTTTCAAAAAGTAGAATATTTCATGTGAGAAATCCACAGCTTGCCCACTTGGAGAACTGACATTTCAAGAGAACCATTCATTTTGGGTGGTTTTTTTTCCCCTGAAGGGTGATCCAAATTGTGCAAACAAGGAAAATTTAGTTGTAACAATAGTCCCTATGAAACAGCTAACAGAGATGGACAGATGCTTCAGGAACAGTAAACTGTCCTTTTTGCTATGTATGATCACAACATGAGTGTGTCTCATCTGCTGTACTTCCAGATCAAGAATTCTGTAGTTTCCTAAAATTTATGAGAAAGAGTGTCCGTAATTTGTTTTTCCAGAACTAAGTGATATTTTATCCAGTAGCTTCTCAGTTATTTGAACAATTGGAGATGAAACTCTGCTTTTTACAAGTGTGGTATGGACCACGAAGTCACCACTCCATTGCTCAATGAAAAACAAACACTGCATTTTCTTAAGTCATTATGGCACTGTTGGCCCTGAAGAATAATTTCAAGCTACAATAATAAGCATCACGTAACAGTTGGAATGGTTGATGAAAATTGTTTCTAACCTTAGATTTTTAAATATACATCACTTGAATCGCAGTAGAATTGCTTCACCTGTTTCCTACATCCCATTACTTCAAAAGAATTAAAAATGTACTTTGCTGGCAGTGCTAAGCATGACAGATCAGGCCTCACTCTATTTTCACATTACAGTAAACTAGGAGTAGCTCATGAAACAATGGATTTATACTGCTGTAAAACTGATGTAAGTGGGATAAGCAACAACAAGGCTCGGCACCCCATATGAAAATGCTTGGAATGCCTCCAATAAAAAGGTCATGCTTCAGAAGGCGAGCTTGTTCTTTAGATGATGTGGTAATGGATGGTATAAAACCATAAAATGCTTTGCATAGACAAAATTCACACTGGCATAGTGGCTGAGATCCACACATTTGTGACCTCAACACTTGCCTGCTGCAACAACATCTAAACTACAAACCTTGAAGGAGCTCCTATTGCTGAAGGAAAAATGATTTGTTCAACTTTTAGAAGCATGTTTACAATATAGGTGCTTGGGTACCATGAAGATGGGCAGGGTATAGAAACCTAAGTAGAACCGGCTGCATTGCTGTGGAGCTCTGTCTTCTATACTAGCTTCATGCTAAATGTTGAGTCAAACCTAGGGTAAAGAAATATGGCATCATGATACGCAGAAATATTCCCGAGACTAACCAATGAGATTGCTACTTCTTTAACCACCACAGTCTCTGAGGAAATTCGCAATATACTGCACGATAAATCTCTCCGTGAAAAGAACAGAAATGAAGACAGGAGAGGACAGTGCTACCTCAATGTGGATCTCAGTGCTATGTCTGAACTCCGGAATAAACCACATTTTTCTCTCTTAGTTCAGCCACACACACACATGTACACACAGAGGGAAAAAACCCTAGCTTTTATTTTAATCAAATGTGCAAAGTACTAAGAAGCCACGGTGGACCTTGTGTGTACGTTTGCATGCAGTTTCAGGACAGGAGTCCCACTGAGAACAAAGGATGCACAGAATGAATGTCAGAAATGTTCATACTTTGTAGAACCAGTATTTCATATCAGGAATTTAAAAATAGAGAAAGACCATCTCTGTATGAAAAAAAAAAATGGAAAAAGACCCAACGAAACAAAAACAAAAAAAAAGGAAGAGGATTTATTGTTTAGTAACTTCTGAATGTTACTGCAAAATAGCAAAACTGGGATGCTGTTTATGATTTAAGTCACCCACATTTCAGTAGCTAGCACACTAAATTGGTAATTGTTCACAAAAACAGCTAAAACATATCTGTTGGTTTTACATGTACTGGTAAAAGAGAACTGGCACCATAAAATACTAAACCCCACAAGTTTTTAGCTTTTCTGTCACATCTCAGTGCATTTAATATCCTTCTGTCATATTATTTATGACTTCACAAAGAAACCAGTTATTTCCCATTATCTCTTCAATAAATAAGTAAAGCAGAGCATGCTGCAGCGCTACAATTCGTTAATGAGATGCCTACAAAATCGTCACGGTGTCTAGTCTCAGAAGCTTGCACAGCATCTAACTATTAGAGTTCGCCTCAGCCCTGAAGAGTAATTGTGTTTTTTACACATTGATATGTTCCAACCTGACGGCTGAGACACACATTTTGGAGTGGATTACATAAAGTAAGTAAACCTTTCCATGACACATTTAACATTTAAAAAAACCAAAAATTCTAGCAGTGTTTTCAGCGTTCATTAACAATTCCACCAGTCTATCACAAGAGAGTTGCCTTCCTTTCTGATAGGAAAGCAGGTCAAAACTTTTACTTTGGATTTCATGTGGGAAAAATCCAACACTCCAGTCCCCATTGGAATGAGTTCTTTTACAGTTATGAACTAATGACATAGCAATGTTAGATTATATACTGTAAGACATAACTAGAATCCTGATCTAAAGCCTGCTGAAGAAAATGAAAGCCTTTCCATGAGCTCCTGTGGGCTTTGCCTCGAAACCCAAATGCTGATAGAAATAATTAACTTTTCCACCCATTTATCTACATTGCTGCTTAGAAAAAAACTGCACAGGTAAAAAATGTTTCTCTTCTGTATTAGATCAAAAGACTGTCACAAATGAAAAGAAACTTGCATGAAATTACTTCTACATTTAGAAAGACAAAATATTTACCAATATTTTTCAAATACAGTAGTATAGTTTCCCCTGTAGTTTCTAGTGTTCTTTTTTATCGTAAGACGTAGTGTTCACTATATATTTTTCTTTAGTTTTATTTGCTGTAGGTTCTCCCATTTCATTTCACTAGTTTGTAGTACAGTTCCATAATATTCCTCTACATCTTTTTTCTTCTAGCAATATTTTATACCTTGGAATATCATTTCAGCTGTGTTTTCCACTGTTTATTAAATGCACTATCAAAGACAGAAGATTTAAATGCTGTGAATTTTGTATGTTTTCCCTCTTTCTATTCAATTAGCAGAAAAATTACCCAGGATGCTTTAAAGACGTGTACAGAGGCTATTGTAATATAACCATCAAGCCTCAAGAGAATATCGGTATGCAAATTTTTCTGAGGTGACCTGTTCAATATATTCTGTGTCCTTTCTCCTGAGAAAGACGCTGTCACTCTGTTTGAGTGGACAATGCCATTAGGAAAAAGCATTTTGGCGAAAGAAGCTTGAAAATGGAATAAGGAGCAGTTAAACTGCATTACATCATTACAAGGAACAGGACCCCAAATCTGGAGGAAGGGGAGGAAGAAAAAAAAGAAAAAGAATTCATAGCTCTGACATCATTGTCAGTTCATTTTGCTGTCCCAGAATGGGATCCAAGTAGAAAGTGAAGACACTTTTGGTGTGTGCATGTAGGTTTTTGCACGTGACTTAGTGTTGAAGCAGTCATTGCAGTCATTGCAGTCAATGAGTCTAGAGAGTGATTTAGCTCACCCGAAAATAGGCACATATATTTGAGCATCTCACCTAGGCTCATATTTAGACACTCCTCAATTCTGTTCTCTTTTTCTTCAAGTATGTGATTCAAGAGGAACAGAGAAAAATCAGCATTATTTATATATTAGATAAGGAAAAAGAAATTTCTCAGGCAGAAAAGGGAATCAGACATAAGATGATTGGTAAAATTCCTGGAAGAGCAAATGCCATCAGAAAAACTTTTTTAGTCAACAACCCATCTCAGGCAATGAGGATAAAGATATGTGTTTATCCACAAAACTCATTTACACATGCTATATGATTACTGTTTAATAAGCCATTTCCTTCCAAGAAGCAGTTGTGAATATGCATAAAGTCACTCATGCAGTGCATCCATACCAACAAAGCTGCAACGTGCTCTTAAATGGAATGAAACCTAAGAATAAAACCTACTCTCTCTCAGTCCTTCTTCCAGGATTTTCAGAGTATTGGCATTCGTGTCTCACATCAGAAAAAAATTAACTGCAAGTTTATTTGGTTTTCATTAAATAAATTATTTAGCTAATGGTCATCATGTATGGGAGGAACCTAAGAAAGTGTGGGCCTTCTCACTGGGAGTGATGGATTTTAATGTGGAAAGGCAAGCAAGCATAGAAGTGCATATTATAATCATTGTGCTGTTGATACGTATGGGTCTTAGGCAGCCATTCATTTTAACTGATTGTTTGGCAGATTCTTGTTAGGGAACTGAGTATTTCTTCTTTATGCCCATTTTATATATGACCTTACCCTAATATAGTTAAGCAGGACAATCCCAAAGTATAGGCAGAACTATCAGTTTATAAGTCCTTTATACCAGCAGGATAATAAGGAGATATAATATATAGCACATTTTTCACCAACTATTTTAGTAAACAGATCAACCAACAGATAAAACCTTTATTGCTCTAAATAGCACTGTTATACCAGTCCAAAATTAGTTACATCAGGCTCTGGCTGTCATGTTCTCTGATGCTATTAATGTGTGATATCCTTTCAAGGTTGCCTAAAATTTTCTGGGAGTTAACGAGACTTTGGTAAGCTAAGGAAAAAAGTATGCCAACTTATTCTGCTTTTAGCAGTAAGAAACTCTGAGCAAATTCCCTACTCCAGTGTTGATTATGACCAATTTCGGTAAAATACTCGGGGAGGGATCCCGTGTATGACTCAAGCTCCATGTTACCAGAGGAGACGCTGTATTATTTGCCTCCCATAAAGAGTTTCCTCTTGATAAACTGCTGACAGAATAAACCTGTTACATCAGAAGTTGGAGTCTATTATCTTACTGTCTTTCTGATGATGAAACTATGCTTCAATAAATATAACTAAACTCTATCTTTTGCTTTTTTCACCCTAGCTCAGTATAAGGTAATATAGCAATATAGCAATACCTATGTTGCAGGAATCCCTGTTGCACTGCCATGGAGTTTGGTTTAAATCCTTAGAGTTTGAGATAATTCAAATAAATAATTGCTGTTCTGGTCAATATCTTGCTAAAGCTGTTCATACACAAGCTTGATGCAAAGTCCTCTTAGGTCAAATCCAAGTCTCTGATTGCCATGGGCTTTGGATCAAGTGAATAGCACTAAATCCTGCAAGGCATTCAGCACTCCCAGGTGCTGCAGCATTTATTCATCTTCCATTGAAATGCTTATTAAATTTAAATGTTTTGCAGCTTCTGGTCAATGTCATGCTAAAGCTGTTCATACACAAGCTTGATGCAAAGTCCTCTTAGGTCAAATCCAAGTCTCTGATTGCCATGGGCTTTGGATCAAGTGAATAGCACTAAATCCTGCAAGGCATTCAGCACTCCCAGGTGCTGCAGCATTTATTCATCTTCCATTGAAATGCTTATTAAATTTAAATGTTTTGCAGCTGACATAAGTTCTCATTACCCTGTAGATTACGACCTTTGATTATATAAATAGCTCAACAAAATAGAGATGTAAGAAATAACTGTGAGTTTAAAGCAGCTGGTTTTTATTTGCCCAGTTTTCAAGCTCTATGATATTCTTGGACCCTCTGAACCTTTGGTACTTAAGAATAGCTATCTTTTATCCATTGCCCACAGTTCTTTAAAAGCATTTAGGACAGAAGTATGAAACAGTTTATTTCCCTAATCTAAGCCTGATCCAACCCACAGTTAAGTAATTTCCATTAACTGAGAACATGAGAGGGCAAGATGAAGGAGTCATTTAGCCCAGTCAGTGGCCAGAAGCAAATGACATGGGTAGGACATAAGCAAAGGCAAGAATACAGTGATACTTCCCCCATTATAGCTTCTCGGCTTTCAGCAGTCTGCAGCTTAAGGACTTCCCAAGGCAGATATTGTAACATTTGTATTTGATATTGTAACTTTTGTATTTGATATGCATTGGTGGGTATTTTGCCATTAATTTTTCTAATTGTTTTTTCAGTCAAAAACGAATGGAACAGTAATGCTGGAACGTGGCCTTTCATGATAAGATTAAATTGTTCTTTCATAGCATTGTTTCTTAAAATTATTCTCCATTCCACGTATGGATGAAAAGTCAAAATTGCTCTGAACTGAAATCCCAAAAGCAATTCAGATCAAACAATCCAAATGTATCATTTAATTTCAAATTTTTGTTTTTACATTTCTAAACAAAAAAAAAGAATAAAAAATAAGTGGTTGTCATTCATAGATTTTGGAAACGGGAAATTCATAAATTATATTTTCCAACTACATTTTGCTTTTATCAAAGTCTCACTTAAGAAAAAAAAGTTCAAAGATTCCCGAATAGATTTTCTATTACCTTACATGGCAAGAGCTCTTGATGTTTTATTGTGAAACTTCTAGAAGAAATATGAGGATTCTTTTGCAAAAAACTCTAGATATTTAATTGAATATATTCACCTTATCTTGCTATTATCTTAGTCTGACTGCAAAAGTTCTTGGCACTTTTTATAATTCTCTGATCAAATTCAGTAAACAGAATCAGTAAATAAGTTACCAATTCTTATATTATAGTAATGAAAACTTGTGAACGGGTATATTGCTCTTCCACCTCACACCACAAACCTGTCGTAGTGAACCTGACTGGGAGACCACAGTACATGGAAGAGTTAGTGATCCACAGAACAGTGAAACTGAGTAAGCATGGTAGGCCTGTGCTACATGTCCATCCTGGCCTTCAGGCTGTGCTGTGCTGCACAAATACCTTGTCCGCAGAATAAACCTGACCAGATCATTGAAACAGAGGAGCCTGCAGGCAACTCAGTACCGGTGATTATGCCACCTGTGTGGCCTTGCCTTCATCTAAAAATGCAGCAAGAAGTTCTAATGAGAACATCCTTTATGAATAAAGTTGGTTTATTGTAAAAACAATAAATTATATAATAGCACAAAGGACCAAAAAGGAGGATCTTCTCTCCATGGACAGGGTCTGTGCCGCGTGCCGTGGAAAAATCCATCCGATGCTACATGAATGCATGGTTCCCAGCATCTGAAGGGACGTAAGATTTACTAGCTATCTACAGTCCTCTTTTACTCTATCGTGTTAAAACAGCTGTTTTATTAAGCCATTTGTTGTTGGGCCTTTCTTGTCGAGATCCAGAAAGAATCCTGCACCATCTCTCTCACCTCACATCCCACCACCCCACACCGGCACAGAACACCAGCCACCATCAGGCTGCTCTCTTGAAGGCCTAGCGATTCAGATTTCTAACACTGTCTTCATCTATTTCTCTCCAGCAAACTAGTTAGGTAAGTAATTTCTCTGCAGACATGTTGCATGGGTCCCTGTTCTCAATTTGTTTCTTAAGACAGTGGAAAAGTGGTTGACATTAAAAATATCACTTCAAGTCTCAGAAAGTATGTAAATAAACTTGTCTTCATACAAGTACTTGTTCCAAGGACAACTTAGAATTAAGCAAGAAGATTAAGAAAGAGCCTACATTCTCTCCCATCAACATCATCACTCTTCAAGCTTGTAAAAAGCATTTACTTGAACAGCAAATGGAAGGAGCACTATTTTTTTAAATATAATTAAATCAAAATTAATTTCCCCAAATTGTGAAATAACCACTGTTGCCCTCAAAGGAGAAGCAAACTTTCTGTAGTGGTGCAGTGGTGCAGGATAGTACTTTTGCTTTAGAATTTGTTTGGAAGTTTATGATAAAGCTGCCCAGTTGAGGGAAAAAAAGAGGAAATATTATTTCTTCTGCAGTTTATTCATCCCTTTCCACAAAAAAAAAAGTTTAGTATGCCATTTAATGCATAAAGGAACATAATTTCATGAAATCTTACACAAAAGAGAAACATACTGCAGGAAATGTGGTTATTTCACACTAGTATAGAACTGTACTAGCTGGCAAATTTGAGATTTGCTGCTCTGGAAAAGCAGAACATGAAGACGAACTAAAATGAGTTAAATCAAATCATTGTTGATAACAGGATTTCATACCAAATTACAGAATTTCCTCACCAGACAGATTGGTATGATTTGCAGAGAAGTGAACAAAGTTCAGAAGGTAAATGAGAAAGACATAAACTCTGAAGCAGTTTTGACTGTAACCCTCTCTCATGGCCCTCAAGCTTTTGCAGTGCTCCAGTCTGGAGGCAGCTTTAAAGAAAATGGTAATTTTTAAATTGAATTAAATATGAAAATTAATACTGCAATGAGGAGAGTGTCCCCACTGAAATTTATTTTAGTGTGTCTCTAAGATTTTCAGTCTGCTTCAGAGCTATGCATTGGCAATGCCTAACTGCAGTCTAGAGCTCTGACACCTCCTGGAAGACACTAGAATAATGGCATGGGGGAATATGCCTGACACCTCTCCATTGGGGCACTTTAAAAATGGACAGTGGTGAAACAGTTAACAAGACCAACATGTGAATCCGTCTTTAGGTTTCCCATTCAGAAGAACAGGAATAGTTTACAACCCTTTGAAGTTAAGATTTTCAAGCTCTCCATATCTTAATTCAAAAGTAATGCTATTTGAAGAATGACTTCTTTCCTGCAGAAAATTACAGTGGATACTTACTTAAATGTTTCTTTCAGTTTTCTAGAGGCTTCTCCTAAATCAGCAGAAACATTAAAACTCCTTATTTTTTTTCAAATTTACCTTTTTTTCCGTGTTGTTTGGAAAAGGCCAAAAAATTGGCAAAAGCACTGAAGTGGCCTTGAAGGTTGCACAAAACAAGAATATTTTGAGTTTAAATGTAGCAGACACATTGCCTTTTTGGTAAAGTGGGAATTGTCATCAAATCCCAAGCACGTACTCTGCTATGATCTTTGAAAGGAATATGTTATGGGCCTTTCAGAGTTGCATAACTGGGAACAAGGAGACTAGACCAAACCAGATAGACACGGAGGTTGGGATTTATCTCATCCATTTCACTTGGTATTTAAATATTTAAGTCTCTGCTAATCATAATAAATTTCATTTATACTCAGTGCAGAGGAATGAGCACCTCCAGACGCCTGCTTCTCTTCATTACCTCCTAAGTGAGACAAGGATGAGTAGTTCAGAAGGATTTAACTTTTGGAGGAGTAAGTTAAGGCTTATAAATACCTCCCAGAGATGGTAAGCAACTGGCAGAGAAATGTTTGAACTCCACCTCCAGATTCTTCTATAATAATTCTATTGTACAGTATGTCCTGATTGTCTCCTTTAAAAAAAAGGATGTCCTACTTGTCTCCTTTAAGAGAGTTGTATGTCCTGATTGTCTCCTTTAAAAACCCACACACCTAAGATACGATCTATAAATTCTATAGCTATATCCTTCCACACAAACACAGGGACTGGGAAAAGAACTGTATACAGACAGCATGAAAGGCTTATTTAAGGAAAACCTTTCTGCTGTATTCGGATTTGTTTGCTTTGAAAACAAAGGAACTTCTGAGTATAGCTAGGGAGCTGGAAAATAGGTATCAGAAAGTATATTAAGGCAAAAGATACACCACTGACACTAAAGAGATGAACCAACCTGTTTTTAGCCTTTTGATATGAGTATCCTTCAAACCCACTTATGTGGGTATTGAACCAATAGTTCAAACCATTGCCCTGTCCAATCCAAACCAATAGTTCAAACCATTGCCCTGTCCAGTATTCCACATCATCTAGCACTTTTCTCTGTATTTAATTTGTTTGCAAAGACGTAGCAAACACTGCACACTAAATGTGGTGACTACATAGAGAAATAGGGAAAGCTCACATGCCTTCCAGAACAGTGTTGCAAACCCCACAGCCTCTTTCCTACTGCATGGCCAAACCCACTGTAAATCCACTCCGTGGGTCACTGCCTGACAGACGTCGTGCTGTACTCATGCTGTGAAGAGCGCTCGGGGCAGAGAGTGGCCAGAAGGCAGTTGCATCCAAAGGGATTTGTGCAGTTCTCCAGGCACTCTTTTCTGTCTTCTCCTAGAGACCTGAAACAAAACTGGTTCCTATCTCCCCCTCCCACAACTAGATTTTTATCTTACATGTGTGCACTGCTGCACAAAGGTGTCTGTATTTTAAATCATTGGTCATGTGTGCCAGACACAACTAGTCAGCATCATCTGTGGTCTGCAGTTGTGCCTGTCCCCAGAGGAGGAGAGAGGCTGACGTGGCTCTGCTGGTACGGCAAGAGGCTGAACCGTGCTGAAGGGCTCACCAGCATGACTAGCAACATTGCTTCTCCCATGCATGATTTAATGCATTAAATTTCAAAACGTTGGGGCTTGGAAGGAAAGAAACTGTAGGTTAAATGAATGATAGTGGTTGCAGTCTTTCAGCAGCTACCATTTCTGCAATGATCTGACTGACATGGGGTGAAGGGAGAGGTGCCAGAAGTAGCACATGGTCCAAGAAGGATAGCGTATGTATCACATATTACATGTTTTTCTGTAAGGAGCTTCCTTTATAATATTACCTCTAAAACTCAGCACCTTTTGACACAAATTAACATCCTGTAGGTTAATTACTGTGTTCACAAGCAAATCAGATAAAACTTGAGCTTCCCTTTCACTTGGAAAATAACTAATACCGAGCTTGTCAAATCATTAAGCCAGTCTGTGGATAGATTTACTCTAAATTGTCTGCGGGGAAGCTTCAATTTGTACTCTTTGAAGTTTTCCATCCAGGTGCCAAAAAGGTAACTACTAACTAAATTCTCAATCACTGTAGAGTTTACAATGCAAATATTCAAAGTTTAATTTTATATAAATACATATGAAATAAACTCAAGAAATAGCTGCACCTATAACTTATCTAGCTCTCATTAGGAGTATGAGAATAGGTGTATATACTCTGTTTGTCTAGTTCTGCCTGTCCCTAGTCCTTGATATCCATGTCTCAACATGGATTTGATCAACTGATGTAAACAAATGCATCAGTAACTAAAGCCAACCAAAAAGCTTAGAAAAGCTAAAAATTCTCAATTCTGTAAGTAATACAACATACCGTGGTATGTAAATTACAAAGTTGCTGTTAAAAAGAGTTGTTACTAAAGATTTTTTGGTACTGCTGTGCTTTCAGTAGAAAGGCCACAATTCTTAACCTGCTATTTACCAACAATGAAGTGATTAGATATCCTAAAACAAAAAAGTATATACCCGCTTCACAGTCAGATTTAGAAAGCATCTTCAACCTCTCTGCTTTTCATTCCTCTGTGGGAAGCAGAAGAATTTGGGGATCAGCATGTTGCAGCTGTAATCCACTGTGTCAAAGAGCATCAATTTTGTTCCTAAGCAACCCTGCACAGTGCAGTAGTTGCTGTCCATACCTGATAAGGATGCTCAGGGAATTCTTAACTGGCTGCAAGTGGGAGAGATGAAAGTTGCAGAAACTGAAAGTAAGGCCACTAACAGAGTAATAAAATTCCTCTTTTGGGTTATAAAAAAGGGGGAGATGAACAGTAACAACAATGAAAAGTAAAGGATCCCATTTACTTTACATATGCTCTCATACAGAAAACTCTTTTCGTTCATCTTACTGAAAGAAGCAAAGAGTTGGGATGCAGCAGACACTTTCAGACTGTGAGCTATTATACAATGTTAAATTACGTCCTTCACACCCTCAGTGTCTGACTCTCAGCATTTCACAAGGAATGCCTGGATGGCCAAGCTTGCAAGTGGTAACTTGAAAGACTGTTCCCTGTGTATCAGCCAAAATATTTTGAGAATCTGCCAGTACAATGCAAGAAAACCCATGTCTCTGGATACACATTTGAAGAAAGTTGGGGTTTGGCCTTGAAATAATTTTTTTTCAAAATAATAATTAATCAAAGCATGTTAATGTATTATCATAAAACTAGATCATTATAAATACCTTTATGGAGTTTCACATTTTTTTTTTTTATCCAAGGTGATTTAAAAGTGTAGTGGAATATACTTACTTTATTTTAATTTACCAAAGTACTCAGACTAATTAAATAAATTCCTAGAAGTTTATATTGTCTGCTATAC
>NW_008796110.1:5255821-5266310 GCF_000699145.1 Aptenodytes forsteri
GTTCATATCATGTTATATTAGATCATATTTTGAAAAAATATACAAGTGTTCTTAATATTGGGAGTTCTGCTTCATATGTTAATTTTTTATTTGAAGCTTTAGTGCAAGTGGTAGTTAGTACAAAGCTGGGCTAGACACCATCTGGTTAAGAGCCAACTCACAAATCACAATGCCTCCTCAAAGAGAAAGAACTGTGATACAAGATGCTTACCTCAAGAAAATAACTTTTTATACAAAGAATCAGGAAAAATCATGGAAATGTGTTTTAAAGATGTTTCATTTAGGAACACAGAATAAGGTAAAAATCAACTAGCAGAGCTAGAGACCATGCTTATAAAGCTCATATTACTGCAAAAAAGAAAAAGCAAATGCAGGCAAAGTACTTCTCAAACCTCCCACTTAAGTCTACAAACAATATACATAAAAAAATCAAATAGAGACAAAATAAAAATATTTTCCTGTACACCAGAGAAGGGAATGAATTTGCAGTGGTCAAAATTGAGAATTACAGTTTACCTTTTCTTACCACACATCAGCATCTTAACAAATTTATTGTATATAAGCTAAATATGAGACCTATCGAAACCAATAAATCCTCAGGTTGGATGTTTCTTTGAAAAAATGGCATCTCCTACCTGACACTGTTTTATAATTTTACATCCAGTTTCTAAAAACATTTTCACTAATTTAACAATATCTGCGTGTCATAACTCACATTTCTTACATATCTTTTCATGCTGAACTTTTGGTTTGAAAAACACAGAGACAGAAAATTAGGATCAAAAAATATATTTTCCCTTGGATGCTTTACATTACTCTTTCAGTCATATTACCTTTTTTTTTTCCCTTGGATTACTTATTCCTCTTTCCTAAGAATACCATACACACAACACTCTATCTCCTTCTACAGTATTATGTGAATATAGGGCATATTGTATTTTAACAAGACCTGAACCCTTGTAAGATCCATTTGAGTCTCATAGGGGTAGGACATACCCAGAGTCTCAGTACAGTACTCTACTTATCCTATCTGTTATTCTTGTGCACATAAGGCTATGTTTTCTAAGGTGACTAGGTAGCTAGTTTCCCAGATTACTTGCTTTCAACTGTTCTCCTTTGTGTTTCTAAGCACCTAAGCCTCTTTTGAGAATGCAAGCTGGGTGCTTATCTGCATCTCCAGATACCTAAATGCCTCTAAAAATCTTCCTTGCAGTGTTTGGCTCCTATAAACTAAGAAACCCAGGAGATCTCTGTGTCTGTAAGACTTGACTTCACCGTTAAGCCAACCAGATCAAAGAAACCAGTAACATGGATGAAACTGAAAACCCAGGGATGAAATGCAAAATACTGCTCCTAAATACTTTAAATATGCAAAATTTGACTTTGTTCATACTAATAACATTTTTCTAGGTTTTTAGGCAACCTCCCATTTTCTATAACAGTGCAGGATCAAGCCCTAATTAAGTTCATTTACACAGTGGCTCCAAAGGCTTTCACCTTCAGGATGGAGACCTGCAGACAAGTAGGGAACAATATTGTGCAGTGGAATATAAGAAAGGAAACTGTTTTTCTAAATACACAAAGAACGCGATTGCTTATGTTGTAGTTTAACCCCAGCCAGTAACTAAGCACCACACAGCCGCTCGCTCACTCCCCCTGGGGTGGGATGGGGGAGAGAATCAGAAGGGTAAAAGTAAGAAAACTCATGGGTTGAGATAAAGACAGTTTAATAGGTAAAGCAAAAGCCACGCACGCAAGCAAAGCAAAACAAGGAATTCATTCACTCCTTCCCATTGGCAGGCAGGTGTTCAGCCATCTCCAGGAAAGCAGGGCTCCATCACGCGTAACGGTTACTTGGGAAGACAAACGCCATCACTCCAAACGTCCCCCCCTTCCTTCTTCTTCCCCCAGCTTTTTTCTTTTTCCTTTGCCGACCTTTCTGATAGTGGGGCCCAGTTTGGAATAATTTACAGCAGTCTCAGAATTATTCTAAATTACTTTCCAGCACTCCAAAACACAGCCCCTACACAGCCCCTATGTTTTGTACTAGTACTAAAGTTTTACTATGTTTTAGTACTAGCTACTATGAAGAAAATTAACTCTATCCCAGACAAAACCAGCACAGCTTATATGAATAATATCTTTGTACCTTTAATACTTACACAGATAGCAGTCTTTTAATGTTTTGTCAGCTTTTGTAAATGCACTTAACTGCTAGAATCTGAACTGATGGTAATAGGAACTCTGTACTGATGACTGCGTACATGAAGATATGCCTTCTAATAATGTATAAGGTGTGTTTACGGTGGTGTGAGAAAAAGAATGCAGTCTCATTTTAATTATAATAGAGCTGAATCGTGTTGGATTTTTTTTTTAATGAAGCTACAATATTCTAGGACTGATGTATTGGTCACACGATCTTCATATGTGCGCATTTTTAAATCTGAGCCTTCACACACCAGATACCTGAGTAAATATTTGTATCCAGTATTTTTCTACAGAACACTTACACCTGTTGCACATCAGGTGCTCTAGTCAAAAGCACTATTTTGTATTTCATCTCAATTCACATTTATTTAAGTCTATGCTGTGGAAATAATGCAAATTTCTTTGTGTACTTCAGTGAAAATGGATTTTTTTTTTTGTCAAACCAAAACCCACAACTTTTTTACTTAACAGGGGGATTATAAAATATTACCAGAGGCACAGGAAGATCAAAATCATATGTTTCAGCAAAAAATACGTAAGAAATAATGGTAGGCTACTAATTGTGATACGGGTTGAAGTCCAAGCACGGTAACTATTATTGTTCCAGGAAATGTAGCATAGAGCTATCATTTCAAAGCACTGTCTATGAATTTAAAAACCTTTCCTCCACTGCATGAGCAATGCAGAAAAAAGATGTTTTAAAGACTTTGTCTTGCACAAAAATCTGTGCTCCCATCTATTGCCTGATAAATGATAGGTACAGAAATATACAGAATCTTTTCCATCACTCTGTCAGCTCTGTTGTCAGGTAACTGATGAAACCTGATAAGGCTGAATCTAAATTTTGTTTCTGTATTTCTAATTTATATTCCCTCTTTTGAACAATCTATCCACTTAACCCCTGCTGAACCAGAGTCTTCTCTCATCAGTTTACCATGATGCAAATTATGAACTGCTGCCAGTGGACTATAATGGCGTAAGAATCAAGTAATAGGAGTAGTTCATTAGACTTTCTTTCAAATGTCTGAAAAGTTAATTGTCACCCTGAAGTTGCAAGACGTTCTCAACTTATGTTGGATAATAATTTTATTTCTGCAGCATTTGTAAGTTCCCATGTTCAGAAATACAGTTTCCATTTCCAGATTTTTTTTGCACAGTAGCACTATTTCTAATACTGTATTCATAGATTTATATGGCTTTTATATTGCAAATTTTTCTTCTTAGACAGAGGCACAATGATGTGAGTCAAGTACAGATTGTCATCACTCAGTTTGAACTTCTTGGATTCGATCACTTAAGGATTTTACTAAAATCACAGTATTCACTGAGGATTAGTTGAATGATAAGCCATAATTAATAGATCAGGCACCAGTCATAATTACTCTCTGAGACGATTTGTTCTGCTGTACTACGTCAGCATATTTCCTTGCTACATCCTGGCCCACACCAATCTCATTGTTCTTATTCTTGACTCACAATAACAACAAGGAAACAAAATTCCATCTGTTTCCACCAAAGGAGCAAATAAATGAGATTCTGAGCAGAAAGATCTTTTTGTTAAGCATCACCTTCATGCGCTTCATAGCTGAAATAAGGAAATTCATGCTCAAGAAAAATGAGCAAAGTAAACTATCTCCTGTTCCTCTAAGAGATCTTCAGGATTTTTTTGAACAGGAAAGCTGGTCCCCAGTACAACTAAATAAGAATATAATGACTCCTGTCCTCTGTCAAGCCAACAACAGCCCAATACAGTTTAAGTAATCTTTTTATTAGAGAACAAATAGTATTTTTTCACTGCCATCAAAATGACCCTTACTTTTCAGTATTTCAGATTCTCCCTGGAGCCTTTTTTGCATATCTAGTAATGTGCTTTGAAGGTGATTACACTACACTTTGTCCCTCCTCTGTTATATAGTATTCTAACTATTCAGGCTAAACGTCTCTGCTGTGAAGAGAAAATAGATTGAGACATCAAACACATTCGTAAAATACAAAATTCACTAGGTTGTATACAAGAATACAAAAATAGAAAAATGCTATTTGAAACAGTGTTGAAAATATCAAACACAAAATGAAGGAATGAGCCAATACGTACGTACGAGATAGAGAAATAATATTCCAACTTTGCTAATATTTACCTTTGTAATACTCATCATAAGAGTATTTTTAAACTTTTAATGAAATTGTTCACAAAAAAGATTTCTAATTTTGTGCTCTCTTGTTAGATTTTATTGAACTCAATTTTTTTAATACAAGCTCGGAAGAGATGTATGTTTTCAAACTAGCACGCAGAGATGATACAAAACTAAAGGCACTCATAACAGTCAGAAGAGGAAAACAAGATAATATGTGTGGCATTTGGGAAAAAAGTGATGCTGTGGAAATTTTATGATGCTCATAAGGAAAAAATCTATCAAACAAAGGTCAGAAAAAAAACCTATTATGACGAAAGTTCAGGTCAAATGAATGACAATGAGGATGAATGAAAGATTTGATCTAGTGGTGAAGGATGAATGAGGAATCTGGAACAAAGAAGCAGAAAAAATAAAGCCAGAAGAATCTTAATATGAACATTAAACTCATCTTGAACAAGGGAGGAAAGGTGCCAAGCCAACAGACAAATCCCCAAACAGGAAGACTGTGGAAAGTGGTAGTTTGAAAGAAAAGTAAAGAAAACAAATAGATGGAATATACCCATAGGGGTGCAATAAGAATGGAAAAGCAGTGAAGATGGGAGAGAATAGAATGTGCAGGAAAATGAAATCCATTGCCCTATTCCTCTGTTCACCGTTTGAGGCTTTCTGTTGTCACATCCAGTCACCTGTTAGATTATAAAGTCTTCAGGGAATTTGATATATCTTAGATGGGATTCCTCATACATTATGGGCTATATTAACAAATAATGAAAATGAATAGTTGCTTTATCTTTTCTGGAAGACACACCTCTAGTTTATACAGTCAAAGAAAATAAATGAATAGTCTTGTGTTTAAGCTTCCCTTCATAAAGTATTACGCTCACCTACAAAAGTATTGCATGACTTGACAAAGCTACCCAATGTAAAGCCTATAAGTCTATAAGTTTAATATAACAGTGAGATTGCTTTAGAACTAGTCACAGAAGAGCACTGTGTTCCTTATTTAAAGTATAACATCTTTATAAAACATAAACTACACTATAGCTCTGCCTGATTTGGGAACAAACATTACCCTTATACCATCAAAACTTTACCAGCTATTCCAGCTCATTTGCTGGCTACTGACAGGGCAGAAGGAAAGTTACTAGATTATCATGTTATGAGGTGACAGCAGAAGGTGATCATAACTGTGTCATGATGGGTGTAGATGTTCACAAGCCCACATGGAAGTCTGCTAGTCCCAATTTAATAGACTTGAGCTTTTTTTCTCTGCCAGGTTTTACACTACCCAGTTGCATGACCTTTAATGCCCCTAACTTCTATGCTTTTCATTGTTATCTTGAATCTCCACAAACTGCTTTGTGACCTCTTTCAATTTTATTCTCTTGTCCCTTCTTGTCCTGTGTCCCTACTTTACTTTTGCTTTTGCTACAAGTAATACTGATAAAACACTAATTTGAAATTCGAAATCAGACAGCTCAGTTGCTGGTAGAGTGCATGCTGTTATTCTAGAGTCATCTTTCTCTCTTTTCTCTCTCTCTTTCAGCATTCATCCCTTTCTCACTCTCTCTTTCTCTCTTCCTTTCCTCCTTTCTTCCCTTTCTTTAATTTCTTTCATATAACTTCACTGTGTACAACTATGTACTACTTGAGTTGAGCAGTCAAGAACAGTTAATAGCTGGGATATCCTTGGAGGCTAAAATGTAGTAATATTTGAAGTCACTGGCATTCTGCAGAGGAAAATGTAATCTATGCGTTTTAGAGACACTTTAATTGCTCAGCAATCATGCAGAACTGAGAAATATAGCTCTGCTTCCAAGATAATAACTCCCCAAATAGCAAAGGTCGCTTACTCAATACCCTTGCTATCTAGCAAAATATGAGAATGACACCAAGACTCAAAAACTCAACTTTATGTTAATCTATTATTCAGTATTAGATTTCATGTATTTTTGTAATATTTCACATAACCTGCTGTGTGCTACTGTCATTTAAATCATAAAGACTTCATCTAGCTTTGTTGCTAAAAGAAAAAAGTTGTTCATATACAGCCCATTTATATAGCCCTAATTCAGCTAAAACTAAAATTAAAAGTGAATGGGAGTTCTACAGTAGTAAAGACATGAGAAGCTTTAGCACAGAGAAAAGGTAGTAGTACTAATTACAGTCAGCTTTCACTGACCCTTGCTGCTTTTCCTTTTAATTTGCCTCTCTTTTTGTGTAATTATTCTGTCAACTAAAAAGAGTTCAAAGCTTTTATTATGTTAATTCGATTTAAATTATTCATATGTATTTAACATTTAAACATAATCTTTATATGGTTGTCATGATGTTATTAAAAGGACATCATCTAGCTAATGCATTGATTAAAGATTTCCCAGAAATTTGTGATGTCTGTCATATCTGAACTTCTGAGGGTGAAACTTTGGATCTCTGTACAACCTGCTCAAAACTTTCCCTGTGCAAACTACCTCAAAAAAGGAGTCAAGCATGAGTGTATTCTTTTTAAGCCTTCTTCTTCCCCTCTGGACCTAAATATTGTAGGGCTGCATACTTGAAAATAGGTTCTTAGGCTCTATTCAAAGATATTTTTAATGCTGTTCAAATCTCATCAGTACTTTTGAAGATTTTACTCAGTGCAATACCTCAGAACCTGCAACTATAGAATAATACTCATTTTTTGGTGAAAGAAGCAAACAAATCATATTAATGCCAATAGATACCATACCCATCTCATAATCAATTGCAAACTGCCCATAAAACTGAAGACAAAATTATGTTCAGTACCATGGACAAGTACTGCCCAAACTGTGTCCGTAACAGTGAAAACAACTTACTCAAAAAACACCTTTTGTTACAAAAACCCACAGAGCAGCTCCTGCTCTTTTATAATAAGATTATACATTCTGAATATTGGTAAATTCTTAAGACCTAATTTGTTGAAATCATCACAGTTCTAATTAAAAATATGTGGCAAAAAGTTACCAGCATCAGAAAATACAGGACTATGGAACTAGTTAGCATGCACGACTTGTTCCTTCTGCTAACTTGTCCCTTCAGTTTGTCACTACCAGAAGAAAATAAAAACCAAAAAAACCCAGGAACCTAAAATGCAGATTAAAATCCCCAAAGCTCTTGTCACTCCTTTTTAGCATAACTTGCCCTTACAAGTAGTATGAAATATTTACAATGCACTATATTTATCTTCATTTGTTATATCATGCTGAAGATAAAAGCTCTGTATAAAAAATGGTGGCATGACAGTCCCTTTATCTTTTTCAATATTTGGTTATGTGCGTTTCCCAACTAAATTACAATTGCACATAATAAATCGACTTCTTCATAATAGTTTAATAATGCACTTTCATTTTGTTACATTTAAAAGTTATACATGTTTCATAAATCTCAAAAGTCCCAACAGATGTGGCAAAATGTTTGACTAATAAAATGATGGGCTTTGTCTTCATGAAAGTGAAAAGTTTGTCTTTTAGCATCTGTAATTATTAAATAACTAGACAGTTTCTAATGAATCAACAAATTTTCAGTTTCACAGATGATACTCTACAGCTCAAAATTAAGAATAGGGCAAAAAATTGCCTTCTCAAAGTAGTCAACCTTCTAAATCCCTGTTATAATTACAGACAAATGCATTTTACAACTTGGTGCACAGAATCAGCTGGTACAATATTACCCTGGTATCAGAGACTTTACAAAATAATACTATCTCCCATCTTTCCACTAAACTGCATTGGGGTCTAATGTCAACAGTGGCATTTTTTAACTCCTAATTCTCTGGAAGAATTTATATTGCCATTAGAATTATGTTTTAAGACATATGTGTGATCTGTCCTATGTCTCACACTTCCTCAGATCATTTTCCAGAGTCTGTCACCAGCCAGTGTAGTTTGACACTTGTCATTTACAAGTTACAGGTCCATGGAAATCAAAGGAAATTTATCCAGTGTCTTAAAAAACATCAGGAAAAATTTTTGTGAAGATTAAGGTATCTATACCTGGTTTATTTTCATGAAAACAAAACACTTTGTAATACCGAACTCAATATCCAAGTCTACATCAATACATCACTTCAAACAAAATGGCAGACTTTTATGTATGACCAAATTAAAAGATTGCACTTGGGTTGTCCTTATAATTATCACTACTTTAGCAACACTGTAACAAGTCCTGTCAGCAAACACATTAATCTATTAGAAATCCACTGGTAACTCACAGATATTCATAAAATATTCCAGTTTCACTACCCAAAACCAAGTAAAATGTTAGAGAAAATTGCAAAGAAACCCAACAGTTTCCAGATTATTTTGTTTTGTTTTGTTGTTTGCTTTTTCAGCTTATCTGCAGTTTTGGGGTTCGGGTTATTTTAACTTCAGCAACACTTTTAACTCACTTGCATGTGTAAAACATTTAGAAAGAAGTGGTGAGTCGTGTTCATGAAGTTCTGTAACAAAAACTTACCCTTGCATTTTTTCTATCCACAGTTTTTTAAATTGACTATTTGCCGTTCGTGCCAATACACTTGTTGAAATGTTGGCTGTAACCAAACGCCAGCTGCACTTACCCCAGTGTTGTCATGGTGACAATGGTGTACCAGAAGGCTGCAGGGATGCTGGTGAACTTGCTGGCTGAGGAACCCTTCTCTGCATAGTACATGACTGTGGCAAAGATGATGATGGCCATAGTGAGTGAGAAGAGGAGGAAGCCTAACTCCGAGGCACAACTTTTCAGGGTGTAGCCCAGGATGCGCAGCCCCTGTGAGTGGCGGGAAAACTTAAAGATCCTAAAGACACGAAAGACTCGCAGTGTCACAAAAGCCCCACTGACATCCTCATTATCTGTCATCACCAGGCCAATGTAATACGGCATGATGGCAACCACATCAATGATACTCATGACACTGCGCACGAATTTGTAGCGACTAGGGGCCGCCAGCAGACGTAGGAGATATTCAACCGTGAAGATCATGACACAGGCAGTATCCAGACAGAAGAAAGCCACAGCATAGCGCTCTCCACAGGGCAGCTCCTTGATGCGACCCGGGCTTGCCCCGCAGGGCACTGTCTCCACCACATTGGCAATAACAGAGACGGCAATGAAGAAACCAGTGACATAGTAGAAGACCAGAGCCAGTGTACTGGTGTGTGGGTTTTCAAAGGCCCGCCACATCCTCTGCCGAGCTGTCATTGAGGGCAGGGAGCTCTCAGCTGCATGATCCTGATCGGCATCATCCTGCAGGCGCTCGGCGTTCTCACGCCGGCGATCCTTGTACTCCTCATAACAGCAGTCGCCAATGATCTCAGGGATGATGCCAAAGAAGGCCAGCTCCTCATCGTAAGCTGAGATGCACTCCTGGCGGGGATAATGAAGCTTCCCGGTACGGTAGAAGTTGAGAATGTGGCGGAAAATGTCAGGGTCCCGATCAAAAAAGTACTGCTGTGTCTCAGGGTGGTAGAAGAAGTCCCGCTCCGAACTGCCCAACAGAGTGTCGGGGTAGCGCTCTAAGGTATCCAGCCATGTCTGGAACTGGATGCCACTCACATTCAGCACGATCAGAGAGTCCTGGCTTCGCTTCCTCTCCTGCCGCGGAGCAGCTGGCATGGGACCTGTGGCCACTGGCATCCATCCTATGGCCGCTGCCCTGGCAAAGGGTAACCAAGCTGCTACTCCTGCTGCCATGGTCCCAAGCAACTACTACAGCTGAGGGAGTCAATCTAGAGACAGTCCTGGTCCAGCCACTAAAACAGAGAGGGAAAAGAAAAATACAAATGCTCACATATTTTTGAGGCAACAGAATTTCTGAACGTTGCTGTGATTAACCAAAAATTTTTTTGCTTCCTTTTTGTTTCCTCCCTTTTTTCATCCCAGAATATCCTTTCCAGGGGCTGGTTAGCCAGTTAGGACAATAAATCAGGGCACTTGGAAATCAACGTATGCAAAGCAGCTGCTCTAGCAGCCAGATCCTCTGGATACAAGGTCCATGCGAGGCCCCTGGATGGAAGCAACGGTCCACAAAGCGCTACCCCCAGGAGCCGGCTAGCAGACCTGGTGCAGCGGTGCAGCCACCTGGAAAGAGATTTTCTTCCACGCGCGATGCAGCCGGTCCCTCCGCCCCTCCTCCGCTCCGCTCC
>NW_008796110.1:5267814-5268018 GCF_000699145.1 Aptenodytes forsteri
GCACAGACCCTCTGGAGTTAGCGGTGTTTTGGGTAGGGATCGGGCGGCGGACGTGGCTTAGGTGAGGTACCTAGGGGATTTCTCGGGAGCGCTAGCTCCTTTCAGGGGAAGGGGAACGATTTACTGGAAGAAGGGGGGGATGAGATGCCCGGGAGTGAAGTGTGGCGATGCTCCTCACGACCCGCCCCCCGCCCCCCCCGCGGG
>NW_008796110.1:5268236-5305441 GCF_000699145.1 Aptenodytes forsteri
CGCCCGCCCGCCCGCCGGGCTGCACCAGGGCCCCGCCGCCGCCTCCTCCAGCCGCAGACGAGCTCGTGGCACCGCTGCATCTCCGGGGGAGAACGGGCGCGTAATTCCTCGGGCTCTGCGTGCCGCTCTGATAGCTCCGGTAGATACAAGGAACTATCTGTATTTTTTAATTAAGATTCTGAAAACACTCGGTGTCTTCTTCACAGAGCTCGCATCAAGACACCAGAAGGTCTTCCTCCTTCCAAGTTACGCTTGTTTCAGTTTAGTAGTAGGAGGCTTCCAAAGGAGTCATAGAGTAAATAGGTTCCTTTATACTTTGAGATCTTGATCTTCTGACCAAACCTCCCACTCCCATAACCTATTTTAGGCATATGCCAAAGAAACCCGAAACAAAAATAAACCAAATATATACTGAAGCTTGAGAGGTATCTCTTTTCTGTATTTTAATAATATGCTCAACTTCAATATGTATTAGCTTCAGGTTTAGTTCCCGTGAAAAAAGATGCACACTATCAGTACTGTAGTCTCTAAGCTGTTCCTATAAGAAATACTTGAAAGCATGGAGAGAAAAGGTTTAAAAATGTTTGAGTGAAAGTCCTAACTTAGGAAAACTTGTGGTGATGATCGATCACATATATCAAATTACGTGAAATAAAATATCACATAAAGGATACTTTCTGTAGTTTTACTGAAGTTGTTTGTTGGTTTGTTGTGTTTTTTCTAGCTCAAATGTTCAGTACATTATATCATATAAATTAATCCATTAATTTGAAATTAGTTGGTCAGCTGTAGGTATTGAGCTTTCAGTGATGCGGCTATTCTTCTCCCATATGAAAGATTAGGGGTTTTGATTTGGTGCTACAAAAAGACAGTCCTCTAGCAATTAATAAAGCCCAATTTATGGTCCTGTCAGCTCAACACTGAGACAATAATACAGGACTTCCTTTCCTGACAAATAATCAAAAGAGGTTTCATTTTCAGCTATAGATTCTTTTTGTAATCAATAACTGCTTATTTTTTAACATGCCTAGCTTTACAGAAAACAGTCACTGCTTTCAGTTCCTTTTTTCTTTGCAGTTTTTCCAGAATAGAATCCTTCACTTGCAACAAAGGGTTTCCCCCACCCCCATAGAGATGAGAATGGGTTCCATTAAAGAATCACTTGGATTCTTGTTGTAATCTTAAAGTTGTTTCAGAGACTTACACATTTCATCAGGAAACAGAAAAAAACCCAAACAAAGCCTATACATTTGGACAAGTGGGTATCAGGTAGTGTTATAACATTGTGTCTGGTTTAAATCAGAGGTTTGAAACCAGTCCAGGTTCAAAGTCTTTTCTGACACCATTGACTATTTGGAAAAATGATCACCTCACCTTAAATTTTTGTGGACAGCCCGTGTATCAGAAAGGCGTCTTTCAGAAACAGTATCTTGGAAGGAAAAGACAAAGACTATTAAATTCTTATTCTAACAGAAAGTCCATTAATATACTACTGAGAGGTGGTAACCAGGAGCTCAAACTTTCACAGGTTGTGCCTTGAGTTTAGTGCCTTGAAATTGTCTGGCTGCAGTATTCCTTACTTTGTACATTTCAGAAAGACTAAGTTCTGGTACGTGAAGTGTACCTAAATAATCAGCTCTTCTGAAGTCAAAATCCTGCCTGTGACATCAGAATTAGCGACCAAGAGATTGCTGTGATGTGACAGGGAGGATTATGACTTCAAGTAGGAATTAAGTAGCAGGGACTCAAATGAGACAAAAATCCTATTTTTAAGCGAAGAAAATAAATCCTAGTAATTGTAGGAAAAGAAGAAAATGGTACTAAGGGGATGCGCAATGGACTCTAATATGAGCTGTTTCTTAATTCTTTCTGAAGCCATGAGGCACAAAGAACTCCCTAAGGATTAAAGAAGATAACAGCTGTGATGCATAAGTTTATATTAATGCATTTAATTTTTTCTTTAATATTTTTAGAAGTATTTAGAATGCTAAATGAAACCAAGAATTTTCTTTACAGACTGAATGTACGTACACATCCCTTCTTCCTAATTCCTCTAGTATTAAGCCAGTGGTCTTTCCTTTTGAGAAAACAACACAAATATTTAAAGCCACCTTGTAAGTGTTAACCTCAAGATTCAGCTATGCATCTGACTTTTTTCTTTCCTTCCTCTTCAGTCGAAGATAATTTCGCAGTTACTGCATTCTTATACTAATATTTTTGTACACTCAATACCAAATGCATAAAATCATGTGGCGATAATTGGTTTCTGAATATATGCTATTTTCCCCCTTCTGGATTAGTAAGAATAGCTTCCATAAAACCCCATATATTTACCTACTATTTGGTCAAACAGTGCGAAGGGCTTTTTTTTATTTATTTATAGGAACCAAAATTACTTATTCTTCTTCAAAATACAAAAGTTTCTTCCAAAACCCACTCTGGTTATTAACAGCAGAATATTCTACTGACCTGCCTCTTCTACCTCAGGTACTGCTTGTTTGAAGGTCTGAGCGCTTCTCAGTCTGAGCAAAAGAGGTTTGGGTTTTTGGTGTTTTCTTCTGAGGGTTTTTTTTCAATGGAGGGAACATTCCTGAGACCTTCTAAGTAAAAAACGTCAGGTATAAGGATTTCTAGAGTGCTGATCACAGCCCCACTGAAGAGCTCGGTCACGAGATTAAGAATGTGTCTCACAGGGGAAAATGTTTGATTCTATAATGCAAATAAAAAAAAATAATGCTTTGGTCAAACATGCAATCACACAAATATAGTCATAGTCTGCAGTTTCCTTGCCTTCATAGATTTGTCCTGTCTCAATGTAGCTGCTTTTTGTACTATGGGCCCGACAGAATAAGTGGGAGGCTTTTGATATGGGCATAATTTTCCAAAGACAAAAAGCCATCTTTCTGGGAGTTTGCTAAAATAGACTGAGGTCACTCTACAGTGCAAGTGCTTGTCGTCCTTCTTTCTATATGGAGAAATGGATTGCTCTGGACATTAGAAATGACCTCTCACTGGTCAAGGATTAAGACATATTGTGGGGGAAGTGCACAATATGCACCATTTCTTTTAAATTCTGAAGCCAACCTGATAGTTAGTATAGCCATCATTAACTTAAAAAAAGACTCTTATTTCTGTGGAAAAGATTTTTTATGTATTTATTACAGATTTAGTGGATGGAAGAGGAAGGCAGAGCTATCAGCACTGTGCTTTATTTTTTTCTTAAGGTGAGGTTAAGTCAGTGCTTGGAATCATCTCAAGAAAACCTCGCATTCCTCCAAAGAAGGGGCTGATTCGATCTCAAATATTTGTACTTTATCTGCTCTTAACCAACAAATACCGATTTAGTAATTATGTATGTTTTTCTTGATGTACAGGATTTTATATAAAAGATTAATTCTATTAAACTATGTATTAGTCATATTAAGCTCTGGGAATTCTTCTTCAAATTAGTGATATTTTACCCATCAATGAAATGGTAAATAAAAACTTTTAAACTTTACTTTAGATAAATACGTATTTCTCATTTTGAATTCATGTTTTGGCTCATATAGTATCTTCAAAGGAATAGTTGTTTCGTCTATATAATGAGGCCCAATTTCAACCAATTTAGCTTTAGGCTCCTGTGATACCTCGTTAAGAGCCTACTCACCCTGACTTCCTAGAGTCGACAGAGAGAGAAACAACTCCAGAGAGCAATCCATCCTACCTACTATCTCGGTGTATGTAGGCAGGTATCCGTTGACTATAAAAGGCAGGCTGGGATGACTGTTGTCCTTAAGTTAGGAGTCTTAGATACTTTAAATTAGGCAGGATGATCCTGAGACTGAGAGCCTGAGCCAGTCTGCTAAGTCAATGGGAAAACTACCCTGGACTTCAAGTGTCTTTAAGGTCACATCCTTAGAGAAACTAAGAGTGAATTAATGCAGGAAACTAATGAACCACTTAGAGTTCATACTCGTGGTTGCGCTGAAGCACTTTGGGAAGTCTTCTTTGACAACGATGCCTCTTGCCGGACTTACTCTGTGTCACTGTAGCCACATTTCTAATCACATGCAGAATCTCCAGTATCATCAGGTACTCACCTTTCACTCCCCAAGCACTTAAAAAGAAAAAACAGTAAGAAACCCTCTTAGAATGTATAGCATGGATTAGAAACACTCTCTCCTCGTACTGAAGTGTGAGGCACTAGTAAAGTACTTAGTTCTCACAAATCTCTGCATTGGTGCATGACAATATGCCACTTTGACTAGTTGGCTCTTCTAAGTATGTAGAGTTTGGAACTTCTATTTGCCCTGTTTCTGTGCGCCGATTCTCTAACATGAGAGAGTCTCATCATTTGCTTGAGCCATTGGGTAAAATATATATCAGACATGATTTAAGTTACTTTATCTAATCTGGTTCTCGAAGACCAATGCACATAAAGACCATATTGCATCAGGCAGACAATATCTGCAGAATTAACAGTCTATGATTCAGTCATGACCATTCCTTCATATGTTTCTTCTTGATTCAGAAGAAAGCTTGGCTAAACTGAAGGACTGAAGTGGGTCAAAACATAAATAAAATTTACGAGTCCGGGTCATTTTAGTTAGGGTGCTGAATCCTACTTTGCACATTAAACTGAAATTATTCACTAAGTTCTCCAGTCTTACAGCAGTGAAAAGAGTAAATCAGATGAGAATCTCAGTCTCAGCAGGAAAGGAACTTGCCTGGGAACATTTACCAGAGAGCTGCAAGATCTGCTAAACAAGAGCTGATTGATTCACAGGGAGTAACACTGAAAGGGACATGGGCAGTCTGTGGTCCAGTGTAACCATAGATGAGACAGACTCCACTAGGGTGGTTACGAAGTCTTGGAGGACACAATGAATTTGCACAATCCTGGAGAGCCTTCCCATTTCCAAATGAGGTTACTTTTCTTCTTTAGAAGTGTCCATAGACAACGTAAAAAATATGTTAGTTTACATTTCAGTAGCTTCTAAATTCAAAGAGTATGAAGAACGTCACAGAAGAAAATTTCTCCCCCTTCCCTTAAGGTTTTAAGCTCCTTACTCCAGGCCATCCATAGCCCTACCATCCTTCTCTATCTACTTATCCTTGGAAAAAGTCATCTGTTCAGTGAGATGATGAAATCTTTGCTCAGTGGAATTATGAAATCTTTGTTCCATTGGGATGATACCTGATAGAATAGATGCCTGATGTTGGCTGAATAAAGCAAGAAAAAGTTAGTGTCCTTTATATTTGCTTCCGCTTTAATTAAGATGGACAATATTGCTAAAAATTTTGAAATTGTGGTAAATTTGTGGAAAATGCGGGTAAGCAAAGCAAACTTGGTAAAACTAATACTTTTTTCAGGAGTTCCCATTCCGATTTTTCTTACCTCAGTCTTGGTAATGGATTTTGACAATGTTTTGAGAGTTATATATAAACTAAAATGTGATGCTCTTTAGATTTTTTTTAAGTTTCTTTATATATATTTTGCTAACAGACCTTTCTCTATGTTCTGCGCTGCAGGAGCTGTTTGCCTCATAGACAACAGATTGTATGGTAAAATGATTTATCAGCCAAAACAAAAAATATAGTGTGGTGGTTTTTTTTTTACTTCACAGTTTTTGACTTAACTTTTTTTTTTTATTTTTACTCTATAACATACTCCCAGCATGCCAATCTTTCAATCTGTATCCAAACTTTATCATTTTAGATATCCTCCTTTTTCTTTGTATTCCAGGAAATGTAGGGTTTGGATGTCAGCCACCTTCCTCTGTTCCTGCAAAAGCCTCACAACGATCCATGGCTCCTTGCCTAATTAGTCCCATCTCTCTTACACCGCGAATCCTTTCTAAACTGCTTTGTTACTAGATTGGCTCTGCTATTCAGTACCTTACGTGGAGGGTACCCAAAGAGGGGTAATACAGCTCCAGCTGAGAGCAACTGGAATTGTATCCTACCCGTTTTTAATAACTGGTTTCTGTTCCAGCAAAACTTCCACCATTTTGAGTCTCAGTGGCTTAATAGGAATCCTATATGAAAGAGATGAATATGTGTAAAAATATAGTTAATAGAAACAATGTGTCATTCACTGGCACAAATGAATATAGAACATTTTTCAGAAGTTAGTAGATTGAATAAAGTTATTATCTTGCATTACAAATTACTTCCTTAGTCCAGCCAGCTCTTAGCAAAGGAAGCAGCCTGAGGTCAGGCAGACTGGCACAAAGCTGGTAACTCTTCAAACCTGAGAATATCTGGAGAGCTGCCTGTAGGGGCACTTTTTATGCCAGTAATTGCTAATAGCCGCTGTACCACAGTTCAGAACAGGAAACAGAAACCTTCCTTCATGTTAATGATTGCTTTCTAATTGCATAAACAGCAATGAGAAAGCAGGCCTTTATAGCAAGCCACTCCTCCAGCTTAGGGAGGAAATAAAATTTTTGTGGCGTTCCTGGTGGCATTGCTGTGGTGAACGTTGAGTCCAAGCTTCCAATAGGAAGAAAGGATGAAATAAAATGTCTTGGAGGCTGTCTACAAAAGTGAACCATTACCCATGATTGTTTGCATGAAATTAATTTAAAAAGTCAAACTGAAAAAATAAAAATCAGAAAAGCTTGCATTTTTTTCATAACATCTAAAACCAGTTTTATTCCCCTGGAACATAAATGAGGGTAGAAGAATGGATAGTTAACAAGTCCCGAGAAACATATTAATTAGATTTGATGTCATACTATTAGTGGATGTCATATGGACCTAGCAGTCTTACAATCGAGAAGTTAGCAGTCATGCAATCGAGAAGTTACAATTGAAAACTGTCCTAAATTTACTGGTCATTATGCTCTACATGCTTCCAAAAGAAATATGTCACAGAGGTACATTAGACTTATTCATTATTTACCTTCATCACAGAGTCAAACAAATATTTTATTGCTTGATAAACAATACTTCACCTCAAGGGCAGTTTTCAGCACAGGTTATTCAATTATAAGTTATGCTGCTAAGACAATCTGACAGCTTGCACAAAATTACTGCTGTCCAAGTTAAAAGAAGTATGTTTCAATGAAATCATTTTTGCTTCATAAGGAGACTGTAGTTTGTTTACCAATTAAAAACATTATTTTGCTGTAGTATCATTGTTCAGAAATCGAATAGCAAGAAAATATCTAATTTGAATTACAACCTTTTTAAAGCAAGATAATAAGGAACAAGATCATCACAATGTCAGATCTTTAGTTTCCTTCCAGTTGTGTATGTAGCATTGCTCAGTCACTTGAAAGAACTGCTATATGATGTAACATAAACCAGCCTCAAGACTACAGCAATTACAGTCTAGATATTTGACATACACCATGTGAATTTAAAAAAAAAAATCTGTTCAATCTAATTCACGTTAAAGCAGCAGAAAGCAGAAGGGTGAAACACCAGGCAGTAGGGACATATCTGTAAATACAGCTCTGTTAGAAGAACCAACTTGAAACCACTTGTGTAGCTCAAGGTCCCCGAATCAATGAGAGTTCTGTCACGGGTCAAAGTCCGTTTGCGGCTTCTGCTCTGCTCTCACCAGCTTCTGCAAATCAGTCATATCATTCACAATGAGTTTGGTCATCTAATTTTATCTGTTATACTGAATGGAAATGTTGTCTAGATGGGACATCGATCCCTCCAAACCCCATACCGTACTCTTCTAATTCATCCCCCAGTTATCGCAATTAGGACAGAAGATAATATAACATGGAAAGCTTTAAAAAAAATGAGTAGTACTGTGTGCAGCATAACTAATGATGTCTGGTTTCCCTCCTGTCTCTGATGTCTAAGAAAGGGTGATCTCATTAGCCTCTTTCACAACGAATAATAATAGGGTGTCTTTTCTCCATCCACTTGCCAGTTCTCATAAAATTATAAAAACTGCTTATCTTTAGACTCTTTACTGCTCTGAAATGATGTTCAGGAATTGCTGTGAGTTTGACAGACAGACTGACATGAGAAATGATTGCATTCACTCAATTTTGGAAATTTACTCAATTACCTAGAAAACCAGGCTACAAATTGCCATCTCTCCTTATTTTGATACGTTAATTCTTAGAATTTCTAGCTGGCTTACCGTAGAAAAGAGAGATCTGGACACACTCTTTTCCAGTCTCTTTACTGTGGACTTCCACATTTCTTTCTCTGTAGGTGAAACTCTGCTTCCATCGGGCAGTTACAAGGAATAGCGCAAAGGTTGCTCTTTCCTGGTTGCCATGCCCCTGAACTACAACAAAGAATTACAATTGAGAAGTGGGAATCCTTCTGCAGCTTTTCCACTGCTGCTAACGTAAACAATTGCAGCTACTAGCCAGAAGTGTGTGTGGATCAGCAGCTGTTCTTGAACAATAGCTCTTTAGTGGCATATCCTCTGCTTAGACCCTAGTCCATGCCAGCTCAAACACTTTGTAGCTTGCAGGGATCTCAAGAAAAAAAATCTGTAATAGACTTGTGTGTGTATGCGTGTATGCGCAGGTCTAATGCAGTGGAGGTTTAAGAGAACGTTATCGTAAAAACCAAGCACAGTACAGGTTATTCATTATCACAATGATACTAACAAGATGAGAGTAGTTACTGGGAGGAAACAAAAGCCTTTAGCTTGTAAAGGTCCTGGTAATTTTTGTGGCATTGCTGCAGTCCACCTCTTTGAACTTAGGAATAGCCTGCAAAACACCCATTAAGAGCTGATGTGGAGGTGAACTGTTACATGACAACTCTGTAACATGCTTAAACATTAGTAAAAAACATACTTACGGGAACCTGTTACTTGATGCAACTTACGTATTGGGGATTTGTCTGGCTATCCTCAGGCTGGCAGAGACAGGCATGTAGCGGCTCCGGGTGAGTGCAAAAAAGGTCACAGAAGAGGAAGTTACAAACGAGGTAATACTCTTTTTTCCCCCCTATTTTCCAGTGTATAACAACTAAATAGTCTTACCTTGTTGGTATTGCCTTGATAACAAATAATCTATACAGTTCTTGTTTTGTATGATCTTGTTGCATTCTGTTATCACTGCGTGTCACTTAAGACAATAACAAAGAAAGATTTCGGTGAGCTTCAGAAAATTTTGATGGGGATAGGGCTCAGTATCTCCAAGATAAAAGCTATCCCCGATCCCAGTAACTTATAGAATTGGGAGAACAGCAGTTTAAAAAAACACATTTCCCTAAGCCGTTTCTATTCTATGAAAATATAAAAGGGAAACCCTTCAGTTATTTTCTTCCTGTTTCTTCCTGCCATGTCATTTTGTGGTTGGGGCCATTGGGCAACTTTTCATACTTTTTAAAGTGTCATATTTTCAGTGACATTTCATAAATGTTTAAGTGCGTTCAGACCTTTAAGACCAGAGAGTGAATGAGTCATCTTTAAACGTGGTAACAATTTGAACTCTCATTGCCGGGCATTAGGAACGTAATGTTGAGCTAATGGTGAGCACCTCCTGCAAAGCGCTGCACACCTCCTGCTCCCAGTGAAATTAATTACATCTAAAAATGTTTAGCACCTCACAAGAATAAGTTCTTATTTACCACCCAAGAAGATACCAGTATGGGTCATAATTATTAAAGTTAAGCCCTTGTTTGTCATTCCTATTAACTTTAGCGCCATCAGGAAGAGGTCCTGTATGAATTATGTATCTGTTTTTCCTTATGCTGCCACATGGGTAAAATTACAGCTCAGAATGCAACTGCCTATGTGTAAAAGGCTTTTCTTAGTCAGCATCAAGATGTATTGATCCATGATGCGCTGTATAAATTGTATATGTTAATGTTTCAATCATTAAATTGGTATAACACCTGACAAGATAATTCTCTTTTTAACTAATATGTATGTACAGTATTAAAAAAAGCTAAACAAGGAGTAAAATGTCTAGCATTTTAACATTAAAAATACAACAAACCCAACCTAAAATTATACTTACAGAAAAAAATCCCGGTAAAAATGATTGTTAAACAAGTTAATTATAGCACATTTCCTAGAATTAATTTGCCATATATGAAACACTTCACAATGATCAGACTCCATATTCTGCATGCAATATTATACAGGAAAATTCAGCAAGGAGTGATTTTACTATTGCAAGCCATATTCACTCCAGTTTACACTGTTGCACTTCTGATTAAAGCCACAGAAGCAAACAGATTTAGTAGGATTTAAACTTGTGTAACTGGTTTTATGCCTTCACTTTTGTTGGTGTATCATGACAAATGGTTATTTCAAAGGTAGAACTAGTGATTAATATCATTTGTATCATTGAAGAAATCTTTCTACTATGAAAGAAGCACTTTTTCTATTGTAAATATTCTCCTTTTTTCTTTTCTTTGACTAAAAACAACAAAGGGTAATAAATAATTCATGTTTGTTTTTTTTTTTAAAGATACAATGTCAGATCATAAGTGTGCCTGCCTTTCTTCTGAATTCATAATCTCCTACTATGTTTCATTACATATGGAAAGCTCAAATACAGTATCTGGTTAAATGCACTCAACCTTTCAGTAAATTACAAAATCCAGTGTTATGTTTGAATAATAGATTCTTTGCTATTTGGTTTGGTGGAATGTAAATACCATGACTCTAAGTAAAATAGAAATGACATAAGGAAGAAGTTGTACATGTATACACTTTTATAGAAAAGTAAGAAATGTACATGTTCGTGTCATTTTAAGCTTGATCTAAAAAATTTTCTGTAGCAAAGTACATTTTTCATGGTAAAACTGTAAAGATAGATTACTGCTATTGCTTTCTGGTTTTCTTTGTTTTGTATTGGATATGTAGTTGACAAGCTGGTAGCTTTTCAAATAAAAGAATTTATGGTTGGTAGTAGAACTGCAAATAATTGGTTTTATTTCTTTTTTTTTTCCAGTTCACTGCCTGAACAGAAAAATTAAAACAAAACACTGTTGTATGTTGACCCAGAGCTAAAATTCATTGATTCTGCCACTGAAAGAAAAGAATGAAAACAAATTAACTTATTCATAACATGTTGTTAGAAACATTTCATTTGGGGTTTTTACATTATTTTTACATTTTCCCCTAATTTTAGCATTTAACAAAGCAAAAAGTCATTTCAAAACAATAAAAAAGAATTGTCTTACCTCTAAAATGTCAAAAAACAGACTTTCAGATTTCCCCTTTCAGCCAAAACTATTAAAAGTTATTTCAACACAAAGGCTCTTTTTTCAGAGAATGGACTGTTTGTGGGAAAAAAGGTCATAAAACACAAATTTACTATTTGCTGTAGACTTTTCAAAACTCATCAATTAATTTAGGCTGTGATACGGGTTTCTCTGGTAAAGTGAAAATTTAAATTTATATCCTCTATTTGGGTTCGAGGCTGTAGTGACAGCTAATAAAAAAATTGCTGTCCCTGGAAGTACCATGAGCTTCAGCAGGGTTTTATGTGGGCACAGGGATGGTCAGTACAGAATTCTTACTGAAGGACCAAGGCCTGATTTTAAAAGTCACGATTCCTCATGTAAGGACCCGTGTGTAAACATGAATGTGTCCACGGCAAGTGTTGTCTTCGGAAAGGAACCTGCAGGGTATGGTAGCCAATTGGAAAATCCATAGTTATTTGAAGCAAAATGTACGTGCTTACCTTGCAGCTTTATGCTACGCTGATCAGTTAAGTCTATAATTGGGAAAGCTAACTTTTTTAGGCTTTGATCCTCCCAGTAATTGCATACATGATTAATATTACACTCTTGAACAGGTATTTTGACCCTGAAGAGCCATCCAGAACATCTGCATTAGTTTCAGAATGGTTATGTGTAAACTTACTTGTGTCTTGGACACTGTTTACCTCTATTTTTGTGCTGGCTGAGTATTTCATGTTTTACAGTACGACTAATATATGTAATAAGCTAATAAAGGTTCTGGTTATACTTCTGTAACTCTTACTCCTTGACATAAAATCTTTCTCCTACTGTGTAAGGAAGATTAATTTGTAATCTTATATGCTTACTTACATCTCTCACGGTGATCAAAGTAGGTTAAATATGTAGAGTCTCAAATACAATTTTGGTGTAAATTGTAAAAATTGAACACTCACGTCCATATGCTGCTGCCTCCCATTAACAATACACCTGTATCTAACATAAAAGATTGCCTTACTTTATTGTTCATAAATGACATATGACAAAAAACCAACCCAACATGTTTACTAATATCAATCATAAAGAGCAGCTTTTATTACTAGTGACAATAGGAAATCTTAATAATATTTAGTACTGTGTATTGTGCATGGACTACTGAATTATTGTCCAATGAATCTTTAGGTATTTGATGTATACAAATATTAACAATTCCATGAGGTTCATAAGCAAAAGGTAATTCTTGGGATGACATATGCTTATTTGATGGCATTGCCAAGTTATAATGAAGACTGTTAGCAACATGAAGTTGCTGATTCAGTAAAGAATCAGCCCCAGGGAGGAAACTGAAGAGAGCAGAGGCTCTCTAAAGGCACATCGCAAGGTGGGATGCATCTCACCTAAGATTAACCATCTAAAAATTAAGAATTTATTCTAAGATAGTATTCTAAGCTCCTTTTATTGTCGATAGAGAAAGGTAAGCAATTGCATCTCATCTTTACTTATAGTATTTTTCAGTATATTCTTCTTTACTCTTAATATTTGTAATACTTTTGCATAAAAGAATAATAGGAAAACAGATGCCAGAAGATATTTATAAGATATCTGTAAAGCTCTTTGGCATCAAAGGGGGTTCTGTGAGAGCAAGAAGACATCCTTAAAATACTCCTTACTCTGTAAGACATACAAGACGTCATGGACTGAGAAGTGAAACATGGCCTCACAATTGAAATAGTCTACTGATGTGCTGCAAAGCTGTTCATATCAAGTGCCCTAAGTCAACATCCCTTCCATGTCATGTAATCGCTGTTAGATAGTCGTATGCTATTGCATGAAATTTCTGTGCATTTAACACAGTGTAGAAAAAGGAAGCTACAATTGCCTTTGATAGGATTAAATTATACATCTAATCCTTTTTGTTCCAGATGTCAATACATAAAAGTCATATCAGAGACTCAAATGCAGAACCTCATACATAATTTTAATTCCTCATCCTGTGCTGTAGGTTACAGATCTGGAAATTACAGCATGTAAAAGCTTCTAAAAGTGGATTCCTTTCTCGTTGCTTTTAAATCCAGTACTGTTAATAGTAAACATTTTACTGAGTTATTTCGGAATACCCTGTGTGAGAACTAAATGAATTGCATATTGTTTATACAAAATGATGGAGGGAGTTCAGCATTTCATGGCAGGTGAAAAGCATGTCACACATACTGACTTTCCATCTGTGGCTGCGTACCTAGACAGTGCCAAACCGAAAACTAGGCAGCATGCAACAGCTGAGGAGACAAAGTGTGATGTGCATTTAATTTCACCAAGAGAACTATCACATGCCACAAAACACATCAACTCCTGCTGCAAAATAACTATTTTATATGAGTGTATTTATCTGTATATCTGTATATATATTCACACACACATATATATGATATATATACACATATATATTGCTTGTTTGGATATATTGTATTTCTTCATTATAGAGACAATCTTGTGTGACTGTAACAGCTGTACAATTTAGGTATATGGTACTGTGCATGTTTTGCAGGTGCCAAATGACAAAAATCTATATAAAGTCTGCTAATTTTCTAGTGCACAGAAATCCCTCATTGCATGGAGATTACAAAAAAAGGAGAGAATGCAAATCTATGTATCTGTTTTTTAAACCACCAGTCTCTCAATAAGAAATAATAAGAAGACTGTGTTTTTGAAGAGCCTGAAATGCTTTATGCTTTGCTGCTGCATATTTAGTCAGCAAAAGCAGCTCAACTCATCTAAAACTCATTTCTGAGTTGTGCTGACATTAATGAAACCAACAATGATACTGGTGAAAAACAATGACAGAAAGAAGAAAGTTTTTTATTTTAAGCTTCATTGAAAATAAAAGACAAAACAGAACATTTGTCAAATGGGAACAATTTGTGATCAGTAGAATTTAAAAAGCCATCACAATTTAAAATAACCATACTTCAAGTGTTAGTGGATCACAGGTAGGCTACATTTATTGCAACAAGAGATAAAAAAAATTCTAATTTATTACAGCAAGAGATAAAAAATATTCTAAAGGTGACAGAGTGCATGTACCCCCAGACTTTTGGCCAAAATTGGTGCAACGTGGCTATGATTTATTTTCTGCTCAGATTTCAGACCCTATGGCTGTCCAGCTATTTGCCACATTCATAGCAAGAGTAACAACTGTAAAGCAACTAAGGGGCTTTCTGGAGGTCCCTGCTGTATACACCTGGCAGATGCTTGCAGTAGATCCTGACAAGGTAGTCTTTTGCCCCGTTGGGATCACTTTTCCTTGTTTTCAGGCAGGCAGTCCACACAGATGAGTAGTTCATTTCTCCGGTGAAGGCTGCTGCTGGTGACGTGAAGAGTCCTTCACCAGCTGAAGGACGTGAAAAGGAAAAAAGACACTTCAATTTTCAAGAGTAATGCTTGTCTCTTTACTTTGTACCCAACACTTGGGGAAAAGATGCTGGAACTCCTGTCAGTAAAGTTCCTAAGCAGATCACTTCTTCGTGGATACTTGGGAGTGAATAGAGAGGGAGTCCTGAGGAGGAAAAGGAGAGCAAAATGGACTTCAAGGCAAATAAGCCCACAGGGGAGAACAGGGAGGGAGAGAGATGGGAAAGGTTCCCTGGTGTGGTAGGTAGGTGCCCAGATATGAGTATAACGAAAGATAGACCATTCAGAAGTCCAGCTTAATGAGGTCACCTAGAACCTCTTTTATTGTAAAGTATATCTGCCAGCTTTCAGAGGAAAAAAGGAAGGAATTGTGTGCAAATTTTTTGTTATCACAGAATTTGTAAAGCCTACTCTTCTTGCTTTGATGATGTAAAATGTATTTCATAGCTTCTCCTAAAACCAATCTGCCTTACTTGGATTAAAAATATTCCCCTCTGATTTTGCATTTATGCCAATGCAATTAGTGGGGAAGTGTATCTCCCCCTTCTCTTAGTTTCTGCAGGCCTTGAGTAAATATAGTTGTGTTCTCATTTTCTTTTTTTTTTATATATCAGGAAGAAACAATACCATGCACCCACTTTGTGAAAAACTGTCATGTAACATTATGTGAAAGATGCTTATCTTCTGACAATCCAAATGAAGTCATTGAAAAAGGACTACCTTCATGAAATAAAAATTCTCACCTAGTTTATCTAATTGGGTATGCAAACTCCATTTTATCAGTAACAAGAATTGTCATCTAATGGTGTTCACACTAGTTGCCCTAAGGATGAAATGGCAATCGAGACATTGTTCATTCTATTTGGGCTTCTGAGTTGTCATGCAAATCAGTATGCAGATATAGTCTGAGGATGAAACAAATAACCTCAGTGATGAAATGAAACGTGAAACTCTCATTTGAACCTTTTGGTGTTGCTTTACTGAGCTTCATTGCCTGAACAACAGTTCAGGCATATTATTACTGTAAACATTTGACATTGTCTTGCTTTTGTAATGTTCTGGTAGGGAGCTTGCTGTGACCTTATTGTGTCTTTATATTTAAAGACTTGAACAATAGTTTTGTCTTCACTGCAGCCATTATGTTCTGGTGGAGCTTGCTGTGACCTTATTGTGTCTTTATATTTAAAGACTTGAACAATAGTTTTGTCTCTCAATCCAAACTTACTGTTTAGAATGCGGCAGTTAATATAGGTCTTTAAAGGAAAAAGGAACATATATATATATAATTTGTATATGTATATCTAGGATTTAAATACGCATTTACATTTGTATGTATGTAAGAGTTTCAGAAAGGTCAGGTTTTTTTGTTTCTCTTCTTCACATTCCTTTTCCAGGAAGACTTTCAGCCCTTAAAAAAATCTAAACTAAATTTTCAACTCTTGATGCACAAAAAAAGGAATACTTATAAGCTCCCTTTTTGTAAATGAGTATAGCTAAGCAGATAATGAGGGGTGAAATCTGCAAATATTTATTTAAATGAAACACTGAATTTTTCCATGGCAATATCCTAACTCGTTTTGTGCTCACTTTGCAAGAATATTCTAGGAAATTAATTTACTGAGAGGCTGCCTAAATTATGTATTGTAACTGAATAGTGGATGATACCAGTGAAAGTCACACTTGGAGTTCTAATATGCAATTATTGAAAATGAACAATAAGCTATTAGTTCTAAGCTCTGCTCTGCCCTGCAGAGAACAAAAAAGAAAATGTGACTGCTGCTTATATGCTAGCAACTATACTTTACCTGTAATCTCCTGCTCTTCTTTTCCAGTTATAGTCACACATCATCATCATCAAATACATAGTCTGTTCCTACAAACATTTTATGTATTCATAACTTAACGTGTAGTCAAAATGGTCTTATAATATGACCAAACATGGGCAGAAATATTTGTAGAATGGGAAATTTATGAAGGCAGGCTTTTGGGGCAAGACTTGTATTCACATAGACAATAAAGTGCATCAGACAAAAGACCTATTTCTGTCTGTTACTACAGATAAATAATAAAAGATCAAAATCAAATTCATCTTCACTGACTCCTGTTATTCTGTACTTCTAGTAAAATTCTTACTACGCTATTACCAAGTATATTTGCTGACAGAACTTGGCTAATGTTAATGAATAAATAAATAGTATTATTATATTATGAATCTTTAAACTAATCTCAGCCTTCTGTTCTGAGGTGTACCATGTAGTATGTATGAGACTCACACTGTTGATGCTTGCCTTGTGAATGCCCAAACCCGGGCCTGTGGGTCTTAGGTGTATGCAGCAGAGAACCATAGTTCCTCAGGTGCTCTATAGCCCACATGTCAGACTGGTTGGGTCACAGATCAGCAAATACAAGTGGCAGTACACCGAGGGGTGGGTCATCATGCAAAGATTTGTGCTCAAAGGAGTCCAGCAAGGCGGCAGACTACATAGGTGCAAGGTATATTATGGCCTCTTGCTCACCTCGAGTGACCCAGTGTGCCATCACCTCTCGCAGTTGAAAGGAAGATGCTCTTTCACAACTGTTCAAAAAGGAAGAGAGGAAGCTATATTCAGCAAATAAATTATTAACTCTGAATTATTCCCTCAGCTCTATGGCACAGTCATTGCTGCCCCAGTTTTCTGTCTTGCATATGAAGCATAAAATATCCCTGTCCTCAAAGCTGTTTCTGATAGAAATTGGCGAGATGGCTGAAGTCAGAATTGGGCCTTATGAGGTAGCATCTTTCGGCAAAGAATATATAATTTTATGATTCTGTTTTTTCAAGATCTTGTTCTATTCCTCTTGAATTGAAAGGGAGACGTGCCAATGACATAAAAGAGGGGAAGAATGGCCCTGCAGTTTCTCTGACATGGGAGGACCTACTTAGATGCATACATCAACAGCAAAACATTCACACTGCCATCATACTTGGTACAGTGGTCTCAGCATAAACTTTTAGCCCTTTTAGCTGCTTGCTTACAGGAGTTTGATACGACTCAGCAGCACGACTTTTCACAGAGGTCAAAGGGCTGAACAGAAACATCAACCAATGCAGAGATTTTACTGGCTAATACATTGTAATGCTGAGCCTTGCTTACATAAGTATTTTTATTGAACTAAGAGTAGTTTCACAAAGTAACACAGATGTTTTCAGGATAAATTAAACTTCATACTGTCTTGACTCATATCATTTGTCCCAGCTCATTCACAGTAGAAATTTGTCAGGGCAAAAAGTACTTTGCTCTTTTATTATATATCTTTTTAACAACAGAGCTCATTATCTTTGTCTTGCAAATACGGAGAATGAAGTAAAGGAACATGATCTTCTGAAAACAGGACAGTAAAGCAGGATCAGAAGTAAGATTTGACTCAGTATCTTCTAAGTCGCAAATCAGTTTCCCTCTGCTAGACAGTATGTGTTTCCAGAGTGTCTGCTTGTATATCTGTATCTGTACAGATATATTCCTGTATAGCTACCTCTCTGTATAACTCTCTTTAGAGTAAAACAGTTGTTTTTCTAAATGAACATTACCAGATCTGAGCTGGTATGTAGATTCAGTAATGCTCTATTATTGAGAAGACTAGTAGTACTATTTGTTAGTGATTAGGAGCACAGATCAAAGAATAAAGTAGATATATGAAATATTTTGGAGGAAAAGCTGTTCGATTATGCAGACATGTAAATGCATATATCTGCCTGGATAAATGCATTTTGTACTGAACTTTTTCAGTGTAACGCGAAAACCCCACTTTATTAACAAAAAGTGTTGGCTGAAAATGTAGTCAAAATGTCAGTCTATTAGGGTAGTTAGAAATCCATCCACTGTAGAAATTTAGTTAAATTTATTAATTCTGAGGAACACAAGAATATTAAGAAACTGCCAAGGAATAAGTCATAGAGTACATATTTTTAAGTCAGCTATGGAGTAAGATGTTTTGACTGGATGTTTTCCTGTGTGAGACTTAGTATTCAGTAATTTATTAATTCTGAGGAACACAAGAATATTAAGAAACTGCCAAGGAATAAGTCATAGAGTACATATTTTTAAGTCAGCTATGGAGTAAGATGTTTTGACTGGATGTTTTCCTGTGTGAGACTTAGTATTCAGTAATTAGTAAAAGAAAAAGAACATTTTACTTTGGGAATTTCTTTCATGTTTCTATGAACATAAAATCTTAGTCTAGAATTGCAATTAACTTCCAATGGTTATTTCTCTTCTCTATAAATTTAAACAGTAACATAAATATTTAATGTAATTTAATAAAATATTTTAATGTAAATATAAACTTGTATTTTACATTTATAAGATAGGTTTTGAACGTCTGTAATATGCTGATGCTGATGGTTAATTATAATCATGGTTCTCTTTGACTAGGAAAGTATATATGGGATGACCTGCCTACAAAAGCATCTTAAATCAGCTGGTCGATGGATGCTCTGTGCAGAGACACATATTACACCATACTGATCACTGATATTAGACCTGAGTGAAACAGCCATCTGTCAGACGGCCTTGGCTCCAAATGCTTCCTGAGCAATTCAGAAGGCGAGAGAAATGGTTCCAAATATTCATTCCCCATACTGACGTCTTCCACTCCCGCGGCAAAGCAGATGGAGGTACCAGCTACATCACGTGCTGAGGAGCGAGCCTGTTCCCTCAGTGCAGTCTGTGCAAGTCTGATCAGATGCCGTTCTTCTGGAGGCCAGGAGACAGAAAACGACAGAGAAGCCGAAATTTCCCATTGACTGGAACTTCCTCAGTGAATCGGTATGGAGAACAACCGATTTAAATAAGACGCCATAGATACGTAAGCTACTAAAAGTCAGTACATACCTGAATTTAGCCTTCTTACCGATCCCCTTATGTCCTTCCCACTGGCTCATATGGTCATCCCACAGCCTTTTTGGGAAGTCATTCAACTTAAATGTTCTCTATTACATGAGGTGCAAAGCAGGTTTGAACTTGGTTCTTGGCAAATACGTTATTAAATTCTCAGGAAAAATGCCACTGCATAGCCAAGTATCACTATAATTTTTTAAGATCTTTTTTTAAGCCTTTTGTGTATTCATTCTTCTGCTATTATCCTATTTCTCTTTATCTGGATTTCACTGATTTTTTTTGTCATTTCAAGCAAGCCAGAAGCAGAACAAGAAGAAAAGTCACTCAAGGCTCAGGCTTGAACTCATTTTGCAGTTAGGGATTTATTGCAAGGATTTTGGATTTATCCAGCTTGACGCTAAACAGTAAATGTCTCTAGCCCTATTTCCTCCTTGTAGTGTGACAAACAGAAATCCTCCCCCAAAATAAAAACTCTGAGGTATTCAACGTTGCTGTGATGTTTTCCCAGACCTCTGCTCTGTGACTTACTTTTTGGCCAGCAAAATCCTCTTTGTATCTCTTCTTTGTGAGTTTAATATGCTTTATAAGTGGAGGGCGTAAATGGGTTTAATTGCCTCAATTAGTTCCCAGTAGTCAATGTTTTCCGGAGCTGTTTCTGTATCCTCTCTGGGAATTAAGCTCCCAAAGTGGTTCACTGGAAATACGTGGCATGATCTGGAGGTCACCAAAGGCCTCTTCACTAGCTGTGGGTTAAATACTACCTGAAGGTTTAGATTAAGGTTCTGAAATAACCTAAAGAGTACAGTTGCATAATGCAGAAGAGAAGACTTATTTACTAAGTTTTTTATGCCAGTTTTCTTATTTTTAAAAAAACTAATTTGGGGACCAATTCTCTTCCCAGATATTCCAGGATAAACTGGCTTTAGAGGAATCAAACTGAGATCAATAACCAAGACAAGAATTGGCTCTTATTCTCCAGTTTGAATATATTCCTGTTGGTGAGTATGTGACTTTGCAGAATTTTTTGGTAGTGCTTTAGTATAGTTGAGGTAAGTCCTTTGACTAACAATGGAGGGGGACTCTGGTTATGGATAGTGTTAGGCTGTATTTTCCTAATGCAATCAGGAAAAGCAAGTTCAAGCATGATCTGACTAACCAGTCTAGAAAGTGTATAAATGAATGCTTGATGAACTGGGGAAAATACTACCCCTGCATGTTGTGAAGTAGATCTGCGGAAGCTACTGCAAATGGAGCAGCAGCTCCTAGGAGATGTAGCTCTTTTATCTGTGTTTAGGGAATGCCAGTAAATGTCAGCAGTCTCTCTCCCAAAGAGATGTGAGTGAGAATCAATTTTCCTACCCCCAAAGTATAGTTGCATTTTTTTTGGAAATGAAGAAATAAAATTATGATCTTGCAGCAACTTGTAAGGCAATTTTTTAGAGATTTGCAAGCTTTATCCTCCTTCCTTGTTCTACCGGTGTTATATACCCATGGTCAAGTCATTTGTTTGCATGTGGAAGAGTATGGCCCTCAGTTCTTCTGACTCAAATCAGGAATTTGAATCTGAATGCTCTGACAACCTGGGGACACTGCAGTTGTTAACTGCAAATTCTAACTATTTAATTAGATGGGCTTTTGAATCCTCCTTTTCCCTAAGCACTGTAACCAGAAACCTCTGAAGTCAGTCTCTAGTCATCCTGGCCAAATGAGTGTTACCCAAAGTACGATGCTCCAACATAAAGTCTCGTCAAGTCATGATAGCCCAGCTATTGCAGACCCACGTTGTCTTAAGCAGATCCCGCATGAAGCCTGGGTGAATTTCTCACTTGAGATGCTTTTCAGTGCAAAACTGCTAAGCTTCACTCGTGTTCTTTTCAACATTCATGCATTCTCCTATTCCACTTATGAGTACAGAGATGCACAGGGAATTTGCGTATTATCAATGCAAGAGAAAACACTCCCCCTTCTTAGCCCAGATTCCCTTTTCCTGAGGGTCAACTTTGGAAATTCCTTTTCCTTCCAAAGTCTTCTTTCACAGAGGTATGAATCTGCATTTGGAATAATGTAGATTTGGATAGAAAGCTACAGACTGCAACTGAAAGTTTACAGATGAGGTAATTCTCATTTTGAAAAAGGAAAAATAAGAGACAATAAAAAAGGAGAAACTATAGAGCAGATATAGGCTGTGTAATTGTTGCAGAGCAGCAATAGTCAATACATAGAGGGCTCAGATGCACCAGTTTTCTAATGTGTTTATGATGTCAGAAAGATTTAAGATACTAACTGAGCAATAAAGTAATTTTGAAGTAATGTATTTCCTGGCAGCTAATGACTGGACATTGGATCAGAAACCCCATGAAAGGGCTCGTCATTTTACCTCTCCTGTCATTAGCTGCCAAAAAGAGGTTAAAACTCTATTTTAAATCACAGATATCTAAAAATATAGAGAAAGTAATTACTTTTAAATATTTTGCCTTTATTACCAAATTAAAATTGTGTTCTTCCATTCAAAGCTCTGGCCTGCATCATTGCCTTTGTTTCTTATTATATTACTCTGTGGAAGAAGCAGGCATCATGCTTCTGTCAGTGAAATTCTCTGAACCAGTTCCCCTAAGATTTTAATAGCATCTGATTTACTGCATTTAGTGATCCTCTGTAGAAACAAATGGATGAAGTGCTTTATAGTTTTAACTTAGCTCCGCTTCTCTCTGCCTTTAAAGCTCTAACCCCTATTTATCTAGGGACACAGATCAACAAACCAACCACAGTTCAGAAGAGATTTTTCCAGACAAATGAAATCTCTCAGAACTGTTTAAACCGAGACCTTAAATGAAGACAATTTTGTACTGTGAAGCAGAGGGCCAAATCCCTAGCACATGGAAATCAGCATAGTACTACTGACTTCATTCAAAATCAGTAGAACTCTCCTCATTCATGTTAAATGAGGGTCTGACTCAAGGCTTTCTGTGGAGAACTGATGTCCTTCCTGTGCATGTTTAAGTTTTGAAGAGTTTCTCTGGAGTGTTTTCTGATAAAGGTAGTGATTTTTCCCAACACAATGTTTTCTTGTAGCAGCTGTATTAGTAAGCAAGTAACATGGGCCAAGAACCAAATCTGTAGTGGCAAGTTGCACCCAGTTTTCTCCCTTCACTCAGAGGCTTCTTGTATCCAACCTGTTGGGAATAGTCCCTTGCCCAGACTGTTCCATGAATGCTGCTTGGGCACTGTGTAGGACTGTCCTGGTTGGCACAGGTCAAAGCTGTTTTAGGGATGTGCTAAGAATTCAATAGTATGAGTGGCTGCATACAAGAGCTTTTGTCTGTGACCTGTTTAGAAGTTGCTTTTCGATCTGGTGCCTTTCATTGTTGTGTAGGAATTCAGTGTAATTGGAGAAGTGATTTTTTTAGCCTTAAAACTGATACTTGTGCAAATTGGGTCCTGTTGATTTCAGAATCATTCTGGAAGTTTGGTGTCTCTTGCACTGGACTGCTTTGAAGGTTGAGCTAGTTAAAGCTATATTAAATTAATGACTGATAAATAAGTTCTGTATTGTCTTCTGGTAAAAGTTTTTTCTGGAAAATCAAGAAGATCCTACAGGCACTACACAAACTGAGTTTATAAGTCTTCTTAAGGTCTTTGTTGCTCACTATGTATCCCCACCATTATGTTAATAATGTAGCCGTTCACTTAATGCAATATTTATAGTCAAAGTTCTGTGCAAAAATGGTGAGCCTTGATCTGTACACTGAAAACCAACGTGAGAAATCAGATCAGGAAAAATAGTATGCTTTTCAAATATCAGTTTCCATTTCTATATGAACTGAATATCTGCAGTTTCTGTAAACACTGCAAATTATGTATGAGGAGAAATGATCAGCCACAACAAATGTATGTATTTCAATCCAGAAAGCAAACAAACATTGTCAGGTTATGCTGTATAGTAGTTGTTCTTCATGTTAAATATTTCACAGTTCTGTACAAGAGCCTGAATTTACCTGCTCAGGGCAGACTACTAAACAAGTTGCTAGATTTTATTTTTCTGAAAGAATTGCTTTAGGACACGGTGCTGTAATAAAATGTGCTGTCCTTCCACAGGCATGCAATCAACTGCATATAGGTAACTGCAGTCCAACCCATGTGGCAGCAGGTCTGTAGAAATTTATTCCCTTTGATGCAAACCTTTACGGCAAAGATGAGTGTATTTTTGGCTTTGTATGTTTGCTTGTTTTATTTTGTTGTTGTTGTTGTTTTTCTTTAGCTGAATACATCTCAGTTGCTGGTAGTTTCATTATTAACTGGCTAATACTGAAATTGTTGCTTTCATTAAGTCAGTATGGAGCTTGACTCCCACTGTCCTTTCAACTTCCATTAGCAACTATTTAATTGAAGCTCTTCATACAGTGTCTGTTACTCTGACTGTGATGTGCTCAGTTTTTGAAAGAAAATTGCAGCTGTTGCATTTGGGCCATTTACATCCGTAGCAGAAGGTCACCTACTAGTTATGAGTGAAATGGTGACGCCTGAGGGCTTGTGGTCTTTTGTATATTTGTTTATGTATGTATGTATAGATAATTCCAGGTCAGTATACCAAGAGCTACAGCTACAAATAATTGGGGCTTTTCTAACTTCTCTGCCAGACTAGTCTCAAATTTAGATCCTGAGCACATAACCACCCTATACGTTAATGTTATCATAATGTTTCCTGAGGTGCTGAAAGTCATCTATTTCTGCAGTAAAATTTCCAAAACCAATCAATTCTTGATAGTGGTGAGTAGATCAATGTTTCTCTTATACCGGTACCCACCAGAAGTCATAATCTAGGGATGTCTTTTAGCTTTTCTGCACAGTCTGACCCAACAATTATTTACTGCCCACTGAGCAGAGTATGTTCTGCATAGACCATAGCTAAAAAAGGCTGGTTAGAGCACTCACTGTGGATGTAGATGATATAAGTCCAGTTCTTTTTCACCCTTCCCCTCACCTTGAGAGCATTCGAATGCATCTTTTCCAAGAGAGTGATTTCATCATGAGAATCTCTTTGGGTCTGCCTCTCAGTTTTCTTAAATCTATTTCACTTGTACGACAAACTTTTATCTGAGACAGGAATACTTCTTTCACCTGTCTAAGCTCTAAAACCTAGAGCCAATCTCTTGTCTGACTATGTTTTAAGAATTCATTCAAGGAGAAACATTTTCCACAGGGCAAGGCAGGCATATATCCATACTGTTTTCTTCTGGGTGGACAGAGATATCAGCTCAGATTTATGTGACCAACGAAGGATTTGAATGCATCTCAGGTGAAAAGGAGCTATTGGATTACTCAGTTATTGGATAAGGGGAGGAGAATGCAATGCCACAGAGGACCTCTGAGAAATGGCTGGCTTAGACGTGTTTTTAGCATTTTTTCATTGCTAGGATATGAATCCTGAGTGGCTGCTCTCTTCTGTCCTTATTAATGCAATAAGAGTACAGTGATCACCCATGAAACACCATGAATGCAAGGGAAAGAGGTTCTTAGCTTACTGATAGCTGCTGTGTGTGAGCATTGCTCTAAAAGCATTAAGAGATATATGTGTTGCTAATGTAGATGGAGAGTGCATTTAACACTGTCAAAACAGGCAGGGATACCAATTCTCCCATTTATTTTCTTGTGAATTCCTCAGCACCCCTATATTACAATCATTGGGAGATTACTTCATGTTTTTATTATGTAGGCATTATATAAGTAACACTTTCCCAAATAAATGGCTATTTTAATGGATTTTTGGATATCAGAAATGTATTAACACTAAAATAAGACAGATATTATTGTACTTTTGCTTGGCTCTTGCTAAATCTTTGATTACATACATATTCCTAAATTACCTGCTCCTTGCCTACTCATACGGTAAGTGTAGTCTTTTGGAAAAATTACGAAGCTGCATCCAATAATCCAGTACAGTCTCTGCGCCTCACACTGCATTAGGAAAAAAGTCAATAATGTAATGATGAGACCTATTTAACCTTTGACAATATTTTTTCATTGGAGCAGTATCTTCCAAACTTGGTTAAGACTGCTACAAGAGAGAATTTTCCAAGGCCTGCTGGGACTTCTTGTCTTGAGAATACTTTGATGTCTGATACCAGAATTACTGTTTAATTAGCTGTATAAAGCATATGTCTTTGCCCATGCATAAGTATTGTTCTGTAAATATAAAATAGGAGGCATTTTGCCATTGCCATAAAGCATTGTTGTGTTTTGATAGCACAATGCAGCCTGCATGTGGATGCAGGAGCTGTGCAGCTGCATGTCAGCCCTTGTCCCATGAGATGTGATTTGGACAGGAGAAGGTGAAGAGTGTTGCTTTCTTAGCACTCTTGCTAAATCTGCTCCCACTCCACTAAGTGATATCTAATTCCATATTATCAGCCTCTTTGATTTTTTTAATTTCCCAGATGCAGATATCAGAGTGCACCTGGAGTTGCTGATTAAGTCTTTTTTGTACTTAGCCTAAGCAGCCCTCCTCCTCATGTGAATTGTTTAAACAGCCTCTGCCAAGTCGTCTTTTATCACGGAGGTGAACCAGGCTTCTTCAATATGTCTGGAACCTAAGGATATACCGTCAATCCTTGTTTCTTAATAAATTTATTTGAAAAAAATCTATTTACATTTGGAATTAAACATAAATGTCCAACATCATTTCTCTGAGCCCATATAGTATTTTACCTGATCTTCACAGCTGTCTTGCTTTGAATAAATATTGTCCTGAATTGGTTTTGGTTTTTTTTCTTTTCTCTTTTTCTGGAAATACTGCAGCAGTTGCCCCATGTTAGTTTTAAATGTCAGATGTAGTCTGTTCAGTTCAACATTGAATACTACTGTATGTTTTTTCTTGCATATTTTGTCCCTTGGAATGGGAAATCATCATGTGATGTATACTGATGACAGCAATGTTCTCACCAGATTCTCTGGGAAGCCTCTATGTTGTTAGGAAATACCTATTGTATGATGCTTCCATCAGTCCTCCTCTCTGCTGTTCATAGCTTCCAGCTGTTGCTTGTCATCGTGCTCCTTCCTCTACAGCTCTACTGTTCTCTCTTGTGAAGAGATATTGTTCTCCCCATCCCTACTTGTGCACTATTTTTGTATTATGAGAATGCTCCTGTTGCTATTTCAGTTCTGTTTGGCTCATCTTCCGCGTATCGAGGCCACCTGATACAGGACTTCTGCTTTGGGACTGGTAAGTAACATTGCCTGTGCTTGAATCTGAGTGACAGTGTCTCTTCCCAGAAGCAGGGTCCTTTCATATGTGCGATTATTCTTTCTCTTATTACTTGTCTTTTGAAGTCCACGTATCTGCAGCATTCAGCAACCTATCAACTGCTGTCATGAAAGCTTCATTCTTTACCTTTATTCCTACCATTTTATTATAACAAGTGATCCTGTCTGAAACCGTTTCTTGAAGGAAGTCACAAGGAATAATAGACTACTCCAGCTTGTGAGACATGCCTTCCTGTCACTGTAAACCTAGACACAATAACTAGGAAGGAGCCAACAGTTGCACCTTAAAAAATAGTTTGATAACAGTTTGTTTCTTAATTAAATTAGAAGATCTCAGTCAGGAGCTTGCCACTGTCAGTTGTTCTACTTGAATTGGTTTCCCTGACCCAATAATGAGAATATGTCCCCTAGAAAGTTTGACTAAGTTATTATGTTTTTGTAATTAGTCTAATAAAATATGATATAATATAATATAATATAATATTAACTAAGACAGGAAATTGTGACATTTGTTGTACAAAACTGTTTTCTCTGAATGAAGTATGTTAAAATCCAGGAAGGAGGCTAATTTGTTCTGACACCAGCACACATGAGAACAGCATGCTATATAGCCCTGATGGTATGTAATCATATTATCTTATTTAAATCTGGATCATTAACATTCTTTGCATTTTTATCAACTTCAGAAGATAACCAGCTTTTGCTGATATAGAATGTTGTATCTGGAGGAAAATTGCTCTCCTGTGAAATGACAAAACTGATTAATATCTAATATTGTAGCTTCTGGAAACAACTATACTATCTAGTTAACTATTTTACCCATACCAAAAAAAGGTAGTGATACATACTGAAGAGTAATTATGTAATCAAGAAATAAGGAAAACTGACTTTTAATCTAAAATTGACTTTTAAGCAAAAAATTGTCAGTGTTATTGTCTGGCTTTTTTATGAAAAATGGAAAGGGAAAGATTAAAATGTCTGTATTTTTTAAAGATTTTGGTGAATGGTATATATCAAAGCATTTTTTTTAAATTTTTTTTTAACAAATACATTTTTCACAAACAATTATTCTTCTAGGTTTGTTTCCTGCTTCTGAATTAAAAAATAGAACCAAACCCATAATGAGATTTTTCAGAAATTACTTTTCCCAGAATGATATTTTTGAATGGACTTAACACTCCAATGTTAAATAAATGTCATCTTTTGCAAGAAGCACCAGTCCAACCCAGTACCTACTGAACTCAAAGGCAGTATATGACTCTATAAGTCATATAATAATTTAAGATGGAAGAGATCTCTGAAGGTCATCTAGTCAAGATCGTCCTCAAAGTGGGACTAACTTCAAAGTTAGATTAGTTTTTACAGGATACAGCTTTTCCAGGAAGACTTTATACAGGATCTAGACATCTGTGATAGTCTGTATGTCTAAGTGTGCTTTTTACATATATGTTGGGGCTCAAAGTATGACTTATCACCAGGAAGGAATGTGAAGTTAGCTCTTACAGTTTGGAATGGCTTCCTGTGTCTTCTCCAGTTGTGAAAGCTTTCAGTTTGAAACTCTGAGAAAAGAAAGTTTTGCTGCTCAGTATCCAAATAAACACATTTAAATGCAGTTCACATTCCTAAAAACACTATTTTTTTTCCTTTGGGTTCAGTTATGAAGCCTGCTGCACATGTACAGATGAAAATCATAAATATAAGGATGTCCTTTACATTTTGTGCAAATACGTCATTTTGTCAGATTCTGCATGTGAGCATGATGAAGAAGGGAGAAGGGAAGAAGTAACAGCTGTTGACCAACTCCTTTGCCATTCATGAGGGTTGAATGAGAAGTAGGAGTATGGAGTCAGGGTTGCGTGACTGTCAGGAGCACTGGCACAAAAGTGTGGAGAGAGTACAATCTGGTTCAGACCTGTGCAGTGAGAGATCAACAAACAAGATTGGTACTACGCAGTCTTACTCTGAGTGACTTCTGTGGGTGCACCACCCGCCCCCAGCAATCAACTTTTGCACGCACTGTTATGACTGAAGCCCCCCAAGAACATTCACAGAAAATGTATGTATATACATATAAATAAACAAATATGCTCTTGGATGTACCCTACAGAAAGACAGGGAAGAATTTTAAGGTGTCATAGTCTGCGTCTTAATTAGATACTCTCTTTTGAATCTCATCTAAAGACGCAAAAGCAGGTCCCAGAGCATGTCCTATTCATGTTGCAGTTCCTCGACTCGTGTATTCTAAAAGCCTTCAATACCGCTTGATTTGTCAGTTGATACACATGGGATTGAGGATTTAGTTTGGGGCTCTGAGAACCTGCTCATTGGCACATGTCCAAAGCTGCCTTTATACACATAAGGATTTTATTTATTATTTAATAACTTTTTAATTAGCAAATATATACATAACTTTAGAGATATTTTGTGAAATGATATGGAAAAGCAGTTATAACAAAAAGGATAAAAATCCACACACTTGAGGTGCCTTATTTAGTTTGTCAAAAACACTTGAACTGTTGAGTGAATCTAATGGAATTCAGTGAATCTGCAAGTACATTTTCAGTCCATTGAAAATGACTGTCAATTCAAGGTTACTTCATAAAACTGAATCATGAGCAAAGATTACTTGGTGAAGATGAAAAAGGCAAAGAAATAAAACAAACAAGCAAATGGGTATTAACAAATTAGAAATTAGAACAATGGAAAAATGTTAACAGAGATTTGTGCCAATAAAAAATATTTTTTTCTTATAGAGTCTTTCTTTGACTGTCATTGGCCTATCTATCTGTTCACTATGTAGAAAAATTATCTATTGACTTCAATAGCACTATTTCAATTCATGCAGGCAATCATTTCCACTTGAAAAAATCATAAATATAATTCATGAGTGTTTTCTTACACAAATGGAATTGCAAAACTATTCCTTTCTCCATACATTTTTCACCCAAATTCCATTTTAAAGTATTATTTTGAGCTAGCATTAAAATATGAATATATGAATAAATTCAGCAATTCATAAGCTTACGTGGTTATATTTTCTTTTACATATATTCTTATGAAAGAAACATTTGTCTTGTTAATTTTTCTTCATTTCTTGCCTTCAATTGGCATGTGAAGCACGAGATGCTTATAAGATTACAATTATCTACTCAGTAAGAAAGGTTATTTATCAAGTGTAGAACTACTGAAAACATAAAGGCATTAGTCTCTTTCTCCCCTTTGTTTTCTATGTCTCTTTTTTCTGTTCCAATTCTCTAGCTAGAGCTGAGTTGCTGTCTAGAGAACTGTAATGCCATCTTTCCTTTGCACAGATAGTAAGATTAACTATTGATTTGGCCTATATACAAAACTCCAAAACATAAATGCAAACTGGGTTTGCCAAAAGGAAACCAAAAGGTGCCACATTAAGCTAATATCTTTTAATGTTAAACAAGATGACTTTCAAGATAAAGGAAATAAAGTAAGTTTATTGTAAGTTTACATACTATACTTACTGTATAGCAAGTCTATTACATAGCAATTGTACTGAAATTTATATGCTTACACTTCAGTAAGTCATGATATCACTTGGAAAACTACTAGTTTAGCAGCAGAATGTAAATAGTAATGGAGGAATGGTAAAGTGATCAGGTACCGGCTAAAGAGTAGACACAAAGAGAGCAAGCTAGAGGGAGACTGCCAGTGTTTCTGGTATTGGTCATGGGAACAATGTCAGTTAATATTTCCATTTGTGACCTTGGAAAAATAAGTAGAAGTACAAAATTCACTGATAACAATGATATTGAGAAGACATTGTCAATAGATGGAATGCCATATCTGGGGGGTTGAATGAGAAGTAGGAGTATGGAGTCAGGGTTGCGTGACTGTCAGGAGCACTGGCACAAAAGTGTGGAGAGAGTACAATCTGGTTCAGACCTGTGCAGTGAGAGATCAACAAACAAGATTGGTACTACGCAGTCTTACTCTGAGTGACTTCTGTGGGTGCACCACCCGCCCCCAGCAATCAACTTTTGCACGCACTGTTATGACTGAAGCCCCCCAAGAACATTCACAGAAAATGTATGTATATACATATAAATAAACAAATATGCTCTTGGATGTACCCTACAGAAAGACAGGGAAGAATTTTAAGGTGTCATAGTCTGCGTCTTAATTAGATACTCTCTTTTGAATCTCATCTAAAGACGCAAAAGCAGGTCCCAGAGCATGTCCTATTCATGTTGCAGTTCCTCGACTCGTGTATTCTAAAAGCCTTCAATACCGCTTGATTTGTCAGTTGATACACATGGGATTGAGGATTTAGTTTGGGGCTCTGAGAACCTGCTCATTGGCACATGTCCAAAGCTGCCTTTATACACATAAGGATTTTATTTATTATTTAATAACTTTTTAATTAGCAAATATATACATAACTTTAGAGATATTTTGTGAAATGATATGGAAAAGCAGTTATAACAAAAAGGATAAAAATCCACACACTTGAGGTGCCTTATTTAGTTTGTCAAAAACACTTGAACTGTTGAGTGAATCTAATGGAATTCAGTGAATCTGCAAGTACATTTTCAGTCCATTGAAAATGACTGTCAATTCAAGGTTACTTCATAAAACTGAATCATGAGCAAAGATTACTTGGTGAAGATGAAAAAGGCAAAGAAATAAAACAAACAAGCAAATGGGTATTAACAAATTAGAAATTAGAACAATGGAAAAATGTTAACAGAGATTTGTGCCAATAAAAAATATTTTTTTCTTATAGAGTCTTTCTTTGACTGTCATTGGCCTATCTATCTGTTCACTATGTAGAAAAATTATCTATTGACTTCAATAGCACTATTTCAATTCATGCAGGCAATCATTTCCACTTGAAAAAATCATAAATATAATTCATGAGTGTTTTCTTACACAAATGGAATTGCAAAACTATTCCTTTCTCCATACATTTTTCACCCAAATTCCATTTTAAAGTATTATTTTGAGCTAGCATTAAAATATGAATATATGAATAAATTCAGCAATTCATAAGCTTACGTGGTTATATTTTCTTTTACATATATTCTTATGAAAGAAACATTTGTCTTGTTAATTTTTCTTCATTTCTTGCCTTCAATTGGCATGTGAAGCACGAGATGCTTATAAGATTACAATTATCTACTCAGTAAGAAAGGTTATTTATCAAGTGTAGAACTACTGAAAACATAAAGGCATTAGTCTCTTTCTCCCCTTTGTTTTCTATGTCTCTTTTTTCTGTTCCAATTCTCTAGCTAGAGCTGAGTTGCTGTCTAGAGAACTGTAATGCCATCTTTCCTTTGCACAGATAGTAAGATTAACTATTGATTTGGCCTATATACAAAACTCCAAAACATAAATGCAAACTGGGTTTGCCAAAAGGAAACCAAAAGGTGCCACATTAAGCTAATATCTTTTAATGTTAAACAAGATGACTTTCAAGATAAAGGAAATAAAGTAAGTTTATTGTAAGTTTACATACTATACTTACTGTATAGCAAGTCTATTACATAGCAATTGTACTGAAATTTATATGCTTACACTTCAGTAAGTCATGATATCACTTGGAAAACTACTAGTTTAGCAGCAGAATGTAAATAGTAATGGAGGAATGGTAAAGTGATCAGGTACCGGCTAAAGAGTAGACACAAAGAGAGCAAGCTAGAGGGAGACTGCCAGTGTTTCTGGTATTGGTCATGGGAACAATGTCAGTTAATATTTCCATTTGTGACCTTGGAAAAATAAGTAGAAGTACAAAATTCACTGATAACAATGATATTGAGAAGACATTGTCAATAGATGGAATGCCATATCTGGGGGGGGGGGGGAAGGAAAAAAATGGATGGCCATAATAAAAATGTTTTCAAATGTAACAGCATAAAATGCATGGGACTATCTGCATAATAAAAACAACCAACAACCTTTCTGTTACAAGGAAAAAAACCTCATTTTCATAAAACCAAGCAGCAAGCTGAAATAACCAAGCAGAAGCCTAAATTCTGTCCTGAGAGGAATGATAACTCCATCTTCCCCTTTCCATCCAAATACCCCATTAGACTACATCTAGCTCTGCTCCTTGGCATAGGACCCCATGACTCTTGTGACCAGAGGTCCCAGTGTAGAGGTTATACAGGATATCCGTAGAGAGGATATCCTGGGTATAGTCAGACAGTCCTGGAAGATGAAAAGTAACAGATTAAATTTCCTTCATCTATGGAAGACCTAGAACATCGTTCTCTTTTCCTGCATATTTTGAGTGTCTACACAAAAATAGGCACTTTTGCTGGCCTTTTAAAACACTGAATCCTGCTCAGTGTATGTAGAGGAGGCCAAACTCTGGACTGATTCCAAACTTGAAAGACAAGTATTGATCAGCATTTCCTGCTGGCCAGCAGTATCTGTCCCCCTGCCCAAACAGGAGTTTTCATGAAATGAATTTACATTCACTTTTAATGTGCCAGCATAAGTTTCAGATATCCATATTGTTACATTGAGGTACCGTGCTTCAAATGAGGCAGTAAAAAATTGCTCAGACAACACAGCTTCCTGAAGTGCCTTTCAGCAGCTGTACATGGTTGTGCACGTGCTCCTAGTCTGTTTCAAAGAAACTAGACCAGGTGAGGGTACAAAGAAGAAAGTATTTTAAGTTAATGTATTTCTCTTGCATGAGATGGACTCAAAAGCTCAGACAGGCCACAGTTTCATGATGCAGAAGCTTTGGCAATAACTGAAGTTTACAGCGTTTCTGCCTCTCCACCCCTTGCCATTCAATCCCAGCTCTGCCGTATGGCTTGTTGCTCATTTGTATTGCAGGATTGTTTGTAACCCCAATCATTTCCATGATCTAGTTCACACTACTGTATTGATCTGGATTACAAGCAACCCTGCAATACAAGTTAAATAAAAACTGTTCTTTTGTTTGTAATCTGGGTCTGGTTTATGATGAGTCCAGAGCAAAACCTCACAAGCAGTTGAGCTGACACAACAGCAAGGGTAGACTGCTATGACATAGAAGCGGGAACATTTTACAGAATCACAGAATGGCTGAGGCTGGGAGAGGCATCTGGAGGTCACCTGGTCCATCCCCGTACTTAAGCAGGGCCACCTAGAGCCAGTTTTCCAGGACCGTGTCCAGATGGATTTTGAATATCTGCAAGGATGGAGACTCCGCAGTCTCTCTGGGCAACCAGTTCCAGTGTTCAGTCACCGTCACAGTAAAAAATGTTAAGCTTCATTAAATATTAAATATTTTGTGTGATGGCAGCCTGCTGTAAATTAGAGCTAAGAAGCACTTTTAGAAGTTCATGACTGGCTCCCAGCTCAGGTCTTACAGTTAAAGACTTCGAGCTCCTGTGTCTGTGTAAGACTGCCTATGTCAGTCTGCCTGAATGCATCTATACTAATCAGTTCTAGTATGCTTCGGGATGCTTTGGGGCATGGGAACATGATTGTCCTTGCTAGGCGACTCTCAGACAGTCCCTAAAATATCTTGGCCTGTTTCAACTATTGATGTCCCCCAACAACTCCCTGGCATGGTCTGTCAGTCAGAGCAGCTCAGAATACCCAATGGGCAGTTTGCCTTCAGCTACCCAGTCTTGGCAATTTCTTAGTGTAGATGCCAGCCATTCTGTGAATGATCTCAGTGCCTTTGGTATTCTCAGGCGTGTTTAATTTGCTGGTATATAAGTGGCCTGTGACTGCAGGATATCTGAATGTGTGCTCAGCACTGACACCTGAGCTTTAGTGCATCGAGCTGCTTTACACGCCCTTGACTCCAGGCTCAGTATGCGATGTGTGTTAGGGTGATGGGGCAAGCAAGAACGCCAAAACTGCCTCTTTGCTTCTTGTCTTGGTTTCCTGGGAATATTTTCATTAACTTTTTCCCTTTAGAACTTGTCCAGAACTTGGGTTCTGTTTGTGGATTTGCCTTTCTGAATGTTAGCCCTCTGGGCATGAAAATCAATTTCATTTAATTTTTTTAATTACCTACATCAGAGTGGATAATGTTGTGACTCAGACACATGATAAATAAACAAATCGGCTTGCTTAATATTAGCTGAAGTACAACTTTTCAATGTGTTTTTAGCCTTCAAAGAATACTCTACAATTTAGGATCAAAAAAAGCTCTGAGCAGAGATTTTTGATTGAAAACTGCAATTGCTATCTGTATTTCCAATGGATCTATTTCAGAGTGAGAATGAGAAAATGGACTTTTTGAAGCCTCAGTATTTATTTTTAATTTCACCTGCATTTGAGACCTCCTGCTTCGTGTTTTTCTCAATTTATATTCATTGTAAAGCTGATTTTGGGAGAGAATCAATCACTAGGTTTGGAATGCTGATGAATTTCTGATCTTTAGCTGTATGCCTCTTTAGCACAGTTATCTTTATGCTATAAATATATGTAACTCAAGAATGTACATTAGTAAAATAAGGTACTTCTGTTTTAATAAAATGAGGACATTGCATTTATCGCTGTCATAAGATCTCCAGGACATTATAAAGAGTTTGAAGTTATAGTACCATAACATAAAAGTGGTGTGTTATGAAGATCTAAATAACAAAAACCAAGAACTATATTAAAATAATGTTTATATTTAGAAAATTCTCTTTGTACTCCTATTACCGTTGTTGTTCAATTGAATATACAAATGGTTAATTATATAAATCTGTTACAACATAACCTACCGAAGCAAGAAATGGCAGCCCTCAGCTGCTTCTTTTATTCGTATCTTGCAGCTGTTTTTGTACGACAGACATTTTTGAAACTTTTTCTTGAGACACTATATTATTTTGCTGTATTTTTAAGCTTCTCTGAGTAAGTTGTGTTATTTACACTTTTCATCACGTACTCTGAGTTCCAAAATAAGTTAAATTCTCCCATACTTCTCTTTTCACTAACTTATTCTGTTCAGCAAAACGTCAAAACTGCCAATGTGGTGATTCATCCAAAGTGAGCACACCACATAGACATACAGATACCAGACTACTGTCTATTCTTCTTAGTGAAATTAGCTATTGATTGTGGTTGGCTTTGTCCTTATTTCTCTTTCTTACTGCAATATCAAGGAAATGTAAGATGCATATTTATTGACTGGCTGATTATAGGCTTGTGTGTAGCACTTTTATTTTAAAATATTAGCTTTTCTAAAAATGTTTGTGCTGTGGACTGGCAACTACATTAGTAAAGTAGGAACTATGCTTTTAAAAATGTGGAATGTCCATGTATACAGTATTTTTAGAACTAAAACAGAAAATGTGGCGTGATTTATGGAGCAAGGAATTGTACATGCATGAAAATTGAATATAATAACCATATATTTTTCTTCAGATCATGTTCAAATCAATTATTTTTTCTATGGGCTTAAATTCATAGGAATTACTTCCTTTTAAATGCATTTTATGCATAACAGAAGCAGTAGAGAGACAACACATTCTTTCTGAACAACTTTCAATACAAAATACAGTGTTCATGAAAGGCTTAGAATTAGCATGTTTGAATGAAGATTTAAAATACTATAACAAAGGTCATCCTTTGTGGTTCCATGAAAGAACAGCACACTTTCAAATGAATTTAATGCTTATGGAAAGTATAAAATTGGCTTGTACAGAAGTGAAATTCTTATTTATTGTCACTGACTATGTACAGAAAGGCAGAGGCAGAATAGGAGTCCCCCCTGAAGCAACGGTGTGTCTTATGTGGATATGGAAAAAGATTTCCAAACATTTTATCTTTATATCTCTGCAAAATCAGCCAATGAGGCTATTGCTTATGCAGATAGGTAGTTAATATGGGCATGTAGCTATCAGAAATCCAAATGAGAACTGTGCCAGGAAATTAAGTCAGTGGGTTTGTACATGCTGTCAAGCAAAACTTCATCAACTACTGACCTTTCCCTTTTGATCACTCCACAGTGCCTGAAGGAGAAAAGCTCTGTGGTCACTTCTCTGTTGCCCAGATAATACAGTCATGCTACACAGGACAATAAAAACACGTATTCAGCTAGGAAAACATGCTAAAAACTCACTCTAACTTTTTCAAATCCCCCAAAAGCCACAAACTGTTTCATTACTCTGCCAAAGATACAGCTTTTAATTCTGCAACTTTCAATTCTTTGAGATCAGTTACATTTATACTGTTTCCCTCTATTTCCAACATTGCAGGTGGGTGGAGTAAAACATGCCTTCAAGTATTATTGTTTGTGCTTTCCAGAAATGTTGAAATTGCTTACCTGTTCACTAAATAGGTAAGACTATTTTGGCTGTCTAGCCCTTAAAGGCCTAAGGAGAAGCTGAGAAGATATTCCCCTCCTTTCATCCAGACACATTCGTTCATGACAATAAAAACATCTGCTTTCTTGTCAAAGATAGCACTGAAATATTTACACTATTAAAAAGAAAATTCAGCATGAAGAAGAAATCAACTACATAGTGTCGTGGTTTAACCTCAGTTGGCAACTGAGCACCACACAGCTGCTCGCTCACTCCTCCCCCACCCTGGTGGGATGGGGGAGAGAATTGGAAGAGTAGAAGTGAGAAAACTCAT
>NW_008796110.1:5305664-5315522 GCF_000699145.1 Aptenodytes forsteri
CTCCCAGCTTCTTGTGCACCTCCAGCCTTCTCAGTCGGTAGAGCATGGGAAACTAAAAAGTCCTTGGCTGGTGTAAGCACTACTTAGCAACAACTAAAACATCAGCGCGTTATCAACCTTGTTCTCCTCCTAAATCCAAAACACAGCACTGTACCAGCTACTAAGACGGAAATTAACTCTATCCCTGCCGAAACTAGGACACATAGAAACATGTTGGAAAAAGAAAGCAAAAGGACTGATGATTAAACAAGTAAGTACTTGTTAAACCATGCTGACTCTCTTTGGCCATCCAAGACCAAATGACAGTGAAGAGAATAAAATGGGCTTGGGTACCAAAACACTTTAATCACACATATATGTTATTTTACAAATTTCACGACTTCCCTGCCCCACAGGAAAGATGACACAGTCTCTCCGTGACTGTCAACTGGGTGCCACGAGCACTGGCCCTCACACTGTGTTTCTCAACACCTTCATGACATAAACATGTTGTTTATACTTATGGTCCTCTATTCCTATAACTGAGCGATTCTCTTTTCCTATAGGGTTAACAAAAGTTAACTATTGTCCACTAGCCCTAAATTATGCTAATTGCCACACTCTCATAGAAATATTTGGCTGAACTGAGGTGTAGCTAAAGTTGTAGAAAGGTTATTTGGATGGAGAAGACTCTAACGTCACAGGTCTCTCTGGAGGTATCTGGGGAAAAATCTGGTACCATATTCAGACAATATACAGAATAGGAGACTATGGGTAGGAAACACAGCAGTATACAGCAAAACAGTATTACAGCGTAATTATTAATCCTCTTGTTAACAGATCATCTAAATATTTTGCATATATATAATTTAAAAAATATCACTTCAGAATAAATTTATCTATTCACTTTTTGGGGGGGGCTGCATCGGGTTCCCTGGTTTCACAGACCATATACTATTTCTGCACAGGATTCCCCAGGCAGATGTCTAGCAGCCCAGCTTTGGGATTAGTACTTTTTCTTTACTGCTTCCTATTCTGACTTTCTGTTTTAGGAAGGTCACCCTACCCATAAATTAATACAGTCAAGGGATAGAAAGAGACTGTATGATCTATGTTTGTCGGTTGAGCAAAAGCAAGATACTAGTGAATGGGAATTTGTTAATAGGGTAGCTAAAACTCACATACAGTTTAGCGACCAAAGACACAGACATTTTTAGGTTGTCTTGAGATAAGGTAAAATGCGAGAAGTGGAACCCCCATTTTTCCAATGCCAGTCTTTCAGTTTGTCTCCTCTCATGATTTAGTGAGGAGACAGGGCTTTTAAGTTTCCATGATTCAGTGTCTGGATTCTTTCCTGAGGATGACAAGACTGAGGACTGCAAAAGGCTATGATGATAGCTTAGACTGTAGGACTTTTGACTGCTGGCAGATTTGAAATGGCGTCCTTGGGGTGAAGAACACATTAATAGACTCCATAGTCTACTTTTTCACTGACTAAACTGAAATGTAAGAATATTGTACATATGTTTTGCACATGCATTGTTATGGTGTTTCATGCCATACACTGGAAACACACTTTAAACAAGGTAGTCGAAAATCTCAGTACAGCAAATGGTCTTCAACAGTTTTTATGGACAACTCTCCAAATACCTTACCTTAATTGCTTTCATTAAAAGAGTTTTAGAAGTATATGCTTTCAGAAGCTTTAAATACACTTAATCTGTATCATCACTGTTAAACCTTAATCTATCCAATGAGATAAGCATCAAGTACCAGCATTTCCTAAATAAAAAAGAAGATTTTTTAGGATGATAAAGCTGAAGTAGAGAAAAAAGCCATTCCCGTGAATGAAATGAAAGTCCTGAATTTCTGTTGCTAGTGTTGTATTCATGGCCATGAGGACTTCTCCTTATGCTAAGCAAATGAATGGTCAGATTAAAACATTAGGTTGGCTTTCATTCTGAAGAGTCTTAAAACATTTAGAAATATACTATTTTACAAAGTCAATTTCTTTCTCTACTTCCTATCACAGCATCAGGAATCCTTATTTTAGGTTACGAACATTAATTGAGTTTTCACCTGTTCCATAGGGACCTGCACAGTATCTTCTTGATTTTGTTAGACCAAAATTATAAAATGCTACTGAAGTAATTATTTTGTTCTTGACTGTTTATCAACAGTACCCACAGGATTATATGCATTTTATTTTATGTTTAGATGTAATTAGATACGACGTAACAATTCTTGAAGACATTGTAAATTATTTTAGTATTCAGATCATTTCTGTATCGCATGTAAAAGTAAAAAACCCAGCCACTCAGCAAAGTTTTAATAAAAACAAGGTCAAAAGGTAAAAGGAGGCAGCTGCTGTATCAATGAATTTATACTGATATCACCTATGCATTTTACTTATTTCTAGTTATCTGTGACATTCTAACAGCATATTGCCTCAGATTTGTATGTGCATTGCTGTATTTATGGGAAGTGTATTGTTATATATCAACACATTGATTATATGATTTTAGAATATTAAATGGCATAATTCAGATTTGTGTGCATTGCTGTATTTCAGGGAAGTGTATTGTTATATATCAACACATTGATTATATGATTTTATTAAATGGCATGTTTTATCTTGTGCATATTTATTAACATAACATTATGCAGTAGGCTACTTATTATACTATTGTCATTTGTACCACAAAAGCTAAGGATCTCGTCAGGATTTACATTATAATTCCCTATTTTCAGGGGCTTATAATTCATCAATAAAACTTTGCTCTGGGCTGAAAGTTGACATGAAAATTCTATGTTCAGGATCATATATTTTGCAACAAAAGGGATACTGTAAAATCAGAAATAATTTTACCGGGGGATTATTTTCCTCTTTTATTGTTTTTCAGAACAGCTGATGGTGCTGAAGATGTTACAGAAAAAATATCAATATATTTCTCCCCACACTTCCACCAATTTATACGAATATGCTAAAGGCAGCTGAATCATACTTTACATAAAACTCATATAATCCATTGCAGATATATGTTGTCACCTCCACTCTTTTTGCAGTTCCCTGTGGGGTACATATATTCACTTTCACTGCTCAAGTTTCATGCACTAGAAACATTTTGCTAGGTTGTGTAACTTGTAAAGATTAAGAATGAGATGAATTCACGAGTGTTTGAATTGCCTGAGATCAAACAACAGCTGTCAATTCATCCAAAAAAACAAGTAGAGATGAAGAGTCAAGGAAGAAGTAGGAAGGGAGTGTGAGATAAGAGGCGAAGCATCTGCATGCAACACGCAGGCAGAAGACTTCCAGGGAGGACACATTATGGCAACTAAGCAATGAAATGAGAGAGTTTCTGCAGTGATTATCTGAAGCAAAGGCAGAAGGAAACAAAGCTGTAGTGGATAAATAGGAATGATGATCAAGTAGTTTCTGTGATGAGCATACTTAAATATTACTTAGACACTTGCACAGGATTTTGAATAGCATGTTTTATTAATCTGAATATGTAGATAAGTATTGATTCTTCTCAAACTAGAGTTCATATAATAAATTACATATTAAATCAATGCTGGAGTACATGTTCAGCTCATCAAAGACATACAGAGCAGTCTACCTCACTTAGACACCACAGACACCACATAGACTTTTACATTTGAGGCAATCAGTACGTAGAAGTAAACATTTCTAGGGCCCTAATTTAGGACGTTTTGCATGTCTAATTTAGGGTGAGGTAAATATCACCTTAGAAGCAGGAATTCCTTTTTGCTGAGTATAAAGGAAGCCTAGGATAACTAATTCAGATGTAAACACTGTAGGTAACTCAAACTTAGTTAGAAGACAGCCACTCATGGACACTGTAAATAAAGAGACCACATTATCTGTCATGCCTCTTGCTGTCATAACTACAACATCATGTACTTAAATTAATGAGTTTTGGAAGCACAGAATTATGGATTCTTCACCTGGGGTAGGGTCTCTTCAAAGTCCTATTTCACCCAGGTCTCACTCCCCAATTACTTTTCTGGGGTGTAAAAGAGATATACTACTATTCTTTGCTGGGGCTTTTCTTCAGTTGATTGACTTCCAGCCTCCTGCTGAAAAACACTCTCCAAAAGTAAGTCTATATTGCCAGTCAACCTTAAGACACCTGTAAGCCTAGAGTCATCATTTGTCCCTTCTAGTAACTGTCCCCTTGGTCTCTGGCGGCAGTCCCAGTGCAAGCTTGGCCAGCAGCTCTGCCCTCCCTAGAGCCTCTGGAACTCCCTCAGCCACAGCAGGCTCCAAGCAAGAGGATGGCACCAGGAAAATCCTACCTCCTCCCTTTCCTCATCTTCTCTTCTTCTGACAGCAGGATAATGCCATTATGCCTTTCAGTTTTTCTTTTTGTGTTTTCACACTGGAAACAAGGTGTTTTTTTGCAATTGATTAACCATTAATTAGTTTTAAGGAAATATTTGTGGCCTTAAACCGAACATGTTCTTTAGAAAAAAGCCAAAGAAGTGAAAGATTTGAGCAATGATCACTGCATAGGTAACAGGTATAGAAAATGTTTCACTGGCAGAGACCCCGTGATAACACAGAGCATGAGTGGCAATAAAATTAAATGAAACATATCTATCGCAGTGCAGGAAAGAGTGTGCCTTTTCAAGTGCCTTACTCCTGAGTCTCTAGCATGTCATTACTTCCTTTTTCCTTTCTCTGCATATGCCAGTTGTGATGGAGAACTGAGACATATGTACAAGGTAAGAGCAGTGAAGTGTTTCACATGCTTTCTAAGTATGTGGTTGTTCAGACTATTTGTGTACTAACAAGAGAAGTGGCAATTGATCTCTTCATAGTCACAGCCTAATGATCTTGGAGCAAGCAGATTCTAAAGATGGTGTTTAACACTGAAGTTTGTAACATGGATTTTAGATTCACTGTAGTGACAGAAAAAAGATAAATGGATATTTAAAAACCATGAGCAACAATATGCAAATCAAAATATTTACCTTAGATTTCTCCGTTGATATGGCTATATAAATTAATTTCTACATAATTATTTTAAATAGAAAATAAAACCCAGATGTGAAATTATGTGAGCTGTTAGCAAGGAAACAAACAAAGTTTCTGCATGAAAGGAATGATTGTGTTCAGAATTTTATAGCAGCATTAACTTCTTCAATTGTAGCAGAAAAAAAGAAGGAAGAAGGAAGAAAGAAAGGAGATAGAAAAGCAACCTGGATAAATGCCATTGTTCTATTTTACATCAGTATTGGCTGTCCATTTCATCTGAAGTATCAGTATAACTAAACATTTATTTCACTAAAATAAAAGTAATCAATAATGGCTGGTGACAGAATACATTCATTTTCTTTTTTATGTTATCCCAAATTGATGTTGTTCTTTATATTTTTAATATAAAGAACATCTGTTTTGAATAATATCCACTGGTGTTTAAATGCCTTAAACTGAAACAATTGAAGGGAGTGGATTTTCTCTTGGCTTCAGAGCCAAAGTTACTGCTGCAGCTAGATTCACCCAACAGACACAACTGCCTATATAAACAGAGAAGCATATCCACAAACTCAAATCTTTGTTTTGAAAAAAATAAATCTGTTCTTTGGAAAAAGCAGCAAAAGATCCACTCAAGTATATACAAGAGGTCCTATTATCCCATATAAAGATATAAAGACAGTAAGGAGATAACAAATGATGCTCCAAATTATTTTTAAGAAGAAAAGCATATAGCATACTCCGTCCTGCTATTCATAGAAGTGGACCTGATTATTCCAATTAGTTGGTATAGTCAGAGATTCCTGGTCCCATTTATGTATGTTTAGAATATGTAAAACCGCAAGAGTTGGCTCCAGATCTGAAATTTATTTTATAGTTTGGTAATCATTGTAGAATGTAATGGGTTTAATAACAAACACTAGTTATATTTTTCACCATATCCCCTGCATTGATCTTGCTTATTATCCTAGATAACCACAACCAGAACTGTGAAATATGTGGCCACAGATAGTATCAACAGGCAAAATCTGAAGTAAACATGCAGAAAGCAAGTGAACACTAGGACTGAACTCTTGAATTACAGAAGAAAGCCAATGCTTTAGTCCAGGGAGATAAAATTACCTGATGAAGGGAAAATTCTGAAGCTATTCTCCTTTATTTTTCATAGTGCTTAGAGACAGAACAAGATATTTTTGACCCTTCTATTTTACAAATTAACAAGGAAAGAGCAATAAAATATCTTCCTCATCTCACATACTCTAATTTTACTGTAAATTATACTCTTTCTTGGGAGCAGTAGTAATTTGGGATTACATCCATGAAAAGATTTAAGCATTGCAATGGGTAGCATTGTACTGACTCTTTAAAGCATTTTGCTGCCTAGTGGAATCCCCCATCCCAGCTCCAGTGCTTAGGCTTCCCATAAATGCCTGGAGAAAATTAGGTCCAAAGAATTAAGGTCAATAACAGAAATAGGAGCTCTTTTCTGAAGATAAGATCCATAAAAGACAGCAGGTAGCAAAAGGAGACATTGAGGTACTTAATAAGACACAGTGAAAACAAGGCTTGAACCCAGACATTTAAGTCCCGATTACAGGATACAATTCCTGTACACTGCCTCCTGACACCGGCTGCTTTTCCAGCCTCTCTGACAGAACATGGCTAGAAGAAGGAGAGAGTTTGGGTTTCTGTCCTTCTTTTTCTCGTATGTTCCCTCAAAACTTCCACGCAATAAAACAATAGCTTATAAGGAAATAGGTTTCCATCACTACTTTCTGTTGAAACTGTCTTTTTTTCCTCATGAAATAAATAAATTTTTGTTGGACCAGCAAACATAAACAACTTCTTTCCAGTGTATAGCATACTCCTTTGAACAGAGACTAGGTGCCAGTAAATGATCGCTACTCTATGTTAAGTATTCAGTAGAGCAGATAATCAAAGATTCTTTTCCTATCCACTAGCCTGTGAAGTCATGCTTAAATATTGAATACTGAACATGTAATAATTTTCTACTGGGTGAAATAGCTAAGCCAGAAGGGACTAGAGTGTTGCTCTTGCTTCACCAGGCTGCAGAACAGAAACAAGCCTGGTGTTAACAACACTGGCATGGGTATGGGAGACAAAGATGGGATTGCTTTTTACGAGACGTCCCCAAAATCTGGAGAAGTGCCTTTCTTTACTGATAAAGCTGGAGAAAACAGCGTATCCTCTTGTGACAGTAACATACTTTGTGTCAGCTAACAAGCGTGCTATGAATTTCTACTGAATTTAGCCGAGCAGATAATGTGGAAAAAAGGAACATATAACTTTTCATTGCTGTCCACATATAGTTAGTTCTGGTAATATCTAAAAGCAGTCCCTACTCAGGGAAAGCTAAGGCATTCTACAATTATGGCTGTTGAATGTGAGTTTTTAGAATCTAAGTTTTGAATTACAGAATCACAGAATGGTTAAGGTTGGAAGGGACCTCTGGAGGTTATCTGGTCCAACTGCCGTGCTCAAGCAGGGCCACCTAGAGCCAGTTGCCTAGCAGGTTGCTCTAGTCACCTAGAGCAGATTCAGGCAGCTCAAGGAGCTTTCCAGATAGATTTAGGAGCTTATGTCCTTTTGAGGGTTAGTCCCACTCTATTCATCTTCTAAACATATGTCACATACCAGTTGTAATAACTGTCCTTCTGTAAGAGGATCATTGCATTGTTCCCAAAGGCAAGAAATTAAGACAATAAATACAAATGAATCATATATCCATTCAGAAATAACAAATACATAGAAATAATTAATTACTATCCCTTCATTTTCTTTCCCAATTCCATTTGATTTCTCTCATACTAACAGATGGCCTACCAATTTGAAGTTATTCTATTGAAACACACATGAATCATTGCTGAAAAACTGTTGTGACATGAATTAAGCATTCATTGATAATCTGAGGCTGAAATTTTTGCTGTCCCCTCTGTAGTCTTCTGCGTTTATACACTCTCTCCTCCAAATGTTAGGGTCAGAGTTTTGAACTGATCTTCTAACCAATGCATGTAGCCGGCACTTTCCTTGAAAAGAGAATCATGAGCAGGGAACTGTTCACGTGATTGACATGACAGCAGCACCCAACCTGTTGTGAGCCTTTGAGGAGACTTAATCACAAGTTTTGTGTGGACGTTGAGGTTACCAGACAACAAAAAATGTGCTGAATGGTTACTGTGTGTGAGACTGGAATAATGCTGACAAATCACAACACAGCTTTTGTCCCAGTGCCTTGGAACAATAGCTGCTTGCCTGTAGGCAGCCAGTCTCTGTGGCCATAGCTTCTACCCGGCTTCTGTTGGCTCTCCCAGCGATTGTGAGATGTCAGTCCAGCTGACTGCTCCTGCTGGGAACAGTCCAGGCCTCAGCTAGGTTTCAGGGGCACAGAAGCACACAGGCATTTAAAAATTATAATGATCAATTACAGTGATGATGGTAATAGAGTACTAGTAATAATATTTTGAACAAAAGCAGTCATTATTTGAACATAAAAAAAAGCACGGTGCTTGGACCATACCACAGCTGTCTTTGTTTCTCCAGTATTTCCACCTTTTGGCAGCCCTGTAAACCTCCTGTCCCTGACTTGTCTCTGATCTCCATCACAGGCCAATCTGCTTGACAGTTCAGCTATTTCTTTATGATGAGTTCAGAGTGTTTATTCCTGCTATTCCTTGCTCTTCTATCCCTAAATTTCCTCTTGTTGCCTGCACTTTTTAGCATTCCTGATGAATGAATGCCCAGGTTCAATACAGGATTTCAAAGCTGAAAACTTGTCCTCAGCTAGCAGAATTAATGTATTTTATTTTGCTATCTCCATTCAGCAGGATTCAGAGATCCTGATGATACTGTACTTCTTTACTGCTTTCAACTAGACCACGGGAGATGATGAATCCCTAAACCTTTGGATTTATTCCTTTTTTTCAATCATTTGCAGGGGACAAGGAGATTGTAGAGGGCCTTGTCTCTACTGCTAATGTAACTTGTGCATAAACTATGAGTATGGAACTCAAGGGGATAACGATAAACCACGTCCCTTTCAAATAGTGGTATCTGGTGGTATTTGAGGTAGCAAGGCAGTATACAATGGATGAGATGGTCATGGCTCAAATAATAAAGAGCATTTCCAGGTGTTAAGCAAAGGCTTGAGGTTAGGTGCTGTGCCCATGGCAACCCTTCTAGTGTGTATAGACCTGGCACACTGCCATACTGTCCTAATGCCTTGGTGTGCAAAAGCTGGCAGGGACCTTCAGCTCGGGGCAGCTTTACATGGTGGCTCTTAAAAGATTGTGAAAGTTGTAATCAAGAGCAAGGTGTCAAAATTTTCACATTGTTGACTTAACCACTTTCCTTTACATTTTCTGGCTTACTTAAGAGATGCAGACTGTAATAGGTAGAGCTCACCTGAGCTCTGGAAAATACTGTATTCCCATTTACCAAGTATAATAAATCTTTATACGTTTTCAGGTTATGAGGCTTTCCAAACCCGACTTTTGTGTTTCAAATGGGATTCAAATTTCAATTGAACTCATAAAACTTAATGAGGAATTTGCTAAAAATGCAAGGAATTCATTCACTCCTTCCCATCGGCAGGCAGGTGTTCAGCCATCTCCAGGAAAGCAGGGCTCCATCACATGTAATGGTTACTGGGGAAGACAAATGCCATCACTCCAAATGTCCCCCCACTTCCTTCTTCTTCCCCCAGCTTTATATACTGAGCATGACGTCACATGGTATGGAATATCCCTTTGGCCAGTTTGGGTCAGCTGTCCTGGCTGTGCCCCCTCCCAGCTTCTTGTGCACCTCCAGCCTTCTCAGTCGGTAGAACATGGGAAGCTGAAAAGTCCTTGACTAGT
>NW_008796110.1:5315834-5322361 GCF_000699145.1 Aptenodytes forsteri
GGAGGGTTGGACTAGATGACCTTTAGAGGTCCCTTCCAACCCAAACTATTCTATGATTCTATGATTCTATGAAAAGTAACAGATTAGGGACAGAATTATGTATGAGACAGTGAGAGATTAGCATTACTTAAAGCATAGTACAAGAACTTAGAGTTAGCAGAGCCTTGGAAATTCCCCTCATTTTTCTGTCTCTTCACAAGCCATGTTTCTCTTTATCAAACATTGTGTTGGGGGGGTTTTTTTGTTTGTTTTTGTTTGTTTGTTTGTTTGTTTCTTCCCTGGAACAACAGGGCTTTCTTTTGAAGACAACAGCTCGGTAACTCATTAGGTAGTATATAAACTAGAAGGAAGAGTGAATTTTGTGAGGAGGAAAAAAAAAAGGAAAGCAGCTGTTTTATAGTACAAGCTACAAATAAAGGAGATAGAATCACCATTATAAGAAATATTTACATCTAGACTTATTATCAGTTTATCCCAGCTATTTACAAAGAGTTAATGAAATATGTAAGCCCATGATGTAGGAGGAACTGGCATGTTCTCATTCAAGAATTTTCCACTGTTACTGGCTTGGAATTGTTAAGATCTACTAAATATGATCTGCTGGCTCAGAAAGTCCTTAAGCCCAATTTTTTTGTCTTTCCATCTTTTAAATGCAGGAATTCGTTGGATATCTTTAGGAGACGTTTATTTTTTTTTCTTTTGGTGTGAGAACTGTCAGAGAAAGAAGCAGTTAAAATAGGTGAAAGAATATCCTGCAATATTAATTCAAAATTGTCATTTGAAAATAAGTGAGCTGTTTCCAGGGATGGGGTATCCACCCAGACTGATACTCTCTCTTTGTTTGTGGTGACTCCTAAAGAATGCAATTAAAGAGGCCATAATATACTTAATTGTGTTATAGTACAGCAGTAAGCATTTCACATCTGTTCCCATAGCAACAACACTGCAGAAACAAGTTGTTCAGGCTACAGTCTATGTCACATTGGTATGGGGAAGCTCTCCCTGGCAGGGTAATATAACTTTCTAGGTTTCAAAAGACATTGTTTAAAACTGTGCTACTAAACAATGACATTACTTAACAAGAGTCTTATGGTACCAAAGAAGGAAGAACTGCAGATGAGATATACATAGTTCCATTTGTAAAAATAGTTTAGTTTTTCTAGTGACAACACTTTAAAGAAAAAGAAAATAATTTTGCTGGCTATAGACACAGTAGAGGTTTTAAAACACGGTTGAATTCTGATCACCATACTTTACCTGGAAAGCTGTAATAAATCAGAAACAGTAGAAAATTACTAATCAGACACGATATTGGTTTTGTTAAAACAGCATTATCACTTGTGGCATTGTTAGAACTATTTTTCGGTATGTAGCTGAATGTTTATTGGCGATTTGTTTTTAAAGAGTTCAGGTTTTCATATTGTACAAGATAAGAAAATAATCACTTTCCCCTATTAGATTCATTATGTGAATGGAGGTTCTATTGAATATTGAAATTCTTTTCTCAGAAATAAACAGTTTATTATTGTCTTATCAAATGTTTCTGCTATGTTGTATTAGAAGGGAACAGGAAAAGTGTTGTGTGAGAAAAAAAAAAGATAAACCTAAAAATGAAAAGAATATGAAAATTTAAGGACCTTTTTCTGCTTTTTTATGTGGAAATTCTTCACATTAAAACTACAGGGATTAGTTGAACTATCTAATAGTTCAATAAAATGTACCAAATTAGAATACATTATCTTAACACATTTGTTCCATGGTAACAAACACAATAGTTAAGGATGCAAAATGGTTTCAGATGTAACCTCCAATTTTCACACCTGCATAATAGTTTAAATTGTCCCTTTCAGGGGAAACTTTCCATATTGTTCTGTGTCCAAATTATTTTTTTTTTTGTTTGGGATTTTTTTAGGTTTAATGATACTCCAGCCAGCTATCTTCAAGTCAAGGGAAAATACATGTTTGTCATTTTAAAAGTATTAACAGTATTTTTTTTTAAAAGGCCTCTCTAGAAACAACTGAAATATGAAATAAGGAATTTAAGGCTAAGTCCAAGGAAGGAGTTGAACTTATCCTGGCAACATAATTAGGCAGGTCAACTGGCAGCCTTGGGACTTGCTCCATCCAGTAGGACATTTTCATTAGGTCTACTGCCTTTCTTAAGAAGATTTTAAAAAGTCACAGAGACAGCCAGTTGCTGTGAGGGCAGGCAGTTAGAGGTGTGCCTTTCAGAAAGGGTTGTAGCTGGGCCATATCAAGAAGAAAACCTGATTTTTAGGCAAATTCTCTTTTTTTGTTTTCAGTTCCAGTTGGTCAGCATAAGCATCTTTCTCTTCAATCTAATGTGTACTGCGAATCCTGCTCATAAGTGCTAAGTCACTGAGGGCCACATCTTCAGAAAAGGACACTTAATTATGAGCTTCTCTTTAAATTTGGTCAATATTTTCTGGGCTTGAAAACCAATGAAGCTTTATGACTTATCATGCTGTAATTATTTTCACTCAGATGATGAATTCTGATCAAATGGCAATTTTTTTTTTTTTTTTTTTTACACAGCACAAAAACATTTACAAAGAGCTCGTATAAGGGCTATGTATAGATTGTCCTACCACTTTAGACTAACTCTGCCTTTCCTTCCTGCCATACCAAACAGGGTGAACTTAAACCTATTATCCCCAGAACAAGCACTCTGTTTGGAATTTGTGATAAATCCAGATTTGTCCATTAAAATACACTGTCTTTCCAACTCGCCAGATGGTTACACTGATGTGGGGGATGTGAATACAGGAAGAAGGAAAATAGACAGTTGCTCTGGTGGGAAGGCTGGAGAAAGATCATTGCAAAGACTAATGTTTGAACATCTTAAAGCCAAATGCAATCCATAGCTCTGAGAAAGTCTCTGGAGTCTCTATACAATATATAGCAATGATGAGATTCCTGAGGAAAGCAGTCTGTGCCAGCTGCTCCAGTATGCAGGGAGCCACATAAGCTGCCTGGGTGTTCGTGGTGCCCTGGTTAAGTCCCATTTCTTTTGCCCAGATATGTATTTACATGTCATCCTTCAGGATCCTCTTTCCGATGGCTTTAACCATACCCTTTCCCTAGGAATGCATCAGCTAGTTTCATGAATGAGTCTTTTGTTCATTAATGTCTCTCTCTTACAGTCTTTTTCTCTTTTCTGCTCTCTTACTTGCAGAAGTTTATAACCCAAGTGCTTTGTTCAAACAGTTCCAGCTTCCTGGCATTACCCCGCATGCTTTAACAGACTGTCTTCCCTCCTTGTTCTTGTCCATTGAACCCCCCCCGAGCTCTCTGTTTATCTGCCCCATGGTTTGCTGCCAGGCTCAGAACTGGTGCCTACAGTTTATCTCATTTTCTGGAGCTACAGTCTTAACAGGCTTGCTAAGTCCATTTCTTTCTTTCCTTGTATTTTGGCTTTTGTCCTTTTTACATCCCATTTTGACAGCTCTCTCCTTCAGGAGGATCCTTTACACTGATCATGAAGGACGGTCACAAATGTGCCTAGCTTACTTCCCACTCGCTGGCTGTGGCTGGCATTGGCCAAAATCTTTCTCTTTCTGCTGTACCTCTGTGTTGGAAAGAACATGCCATTGGAGATGTTGCTTTATGATTAGGTCAGGCTCCATCCAGGAGGACAGAATCATTAAAGGTTTCTTCTAATTACCACCAATGATTCCTGCACTGGCAATTTTTCAGAAGACACAGCAAAGCAGATTTTCATGACGAGTATAAAAAGCACTTTTCTGACACATGGCAGCCCCTCTACCAATTCTAAGCTTTCTGCCAAACCACAGAATATCAAAGCTGTTAAGGACTAAAATCTCCAGAATTTTTTAACATGTATTACTTTTTGAAACGACTGAACCGCTCTGGCTAAGCTAAAAAAAATAAAACAAAAATAAGTTTGATCTGAGGTAGGTGCCGAGGACATTAAAAAGAAATTGGTTTAAAACATACGAGTTTTATGAAGTTATAATGTAACTGAAAATGTGGCAGTCCAAAGGGAATTCTACAGAAGTTATAAAAGTATATTGCATGACCAGCTCTGTCTTTTACTCAGAAAACAAACAAACAAAAAAGCCCCAACCATTTGCTAAGAACTTTGGGACATTATAATAGCAGATGGGGAGGTGGGGAGAAACACCAGCTAATAGCAGGGAAAGGAGGAAAACCACTTTTCTTTCACAGGAGAAGTAAAAGACTTCTAATTCTTATTGCAAGTGCACATTGTTAATGGTTAGTTGCAGGAGAAACTGTTGATAGAGTCAAGAGAGATTAATGACAGGAGAAAGCTGAAAGAAGCATGTTCTTTGCCAGCCAATATAAGCTAAAGCATTTGCGGAATAGGTGGGCCTGATAAAACAAGTTATTAGGAAGCTTCATTTTCTCTTGGTTCTGAGAAAAACCAGCTACCACAGTACTACACCATTATCCGTGTAGTGAAGGTGAGATGAGATTCAGGAGAGTTTATGGCTTAGTTTTTCAGTAGTAGTAGTCAAAGTAAAAGGCAAGTAAAGGGCAAGAATTGAGCTCAGCATTTTTATTTTCCACATGGGACATTATATATTACATTTGCATTTTATATGTTGCATGCAATTTTCTGAGCGTTTCCCTTCTGACATTTATGCCATGTGAGATGGTTGAGTATTTGTTCACTTGCATTACTGTTATCACATTTAAATTTTGATAGATTCTTGCTGACAGGAAGATACAGACTTTAACATAAAGCAAGCACAGATGAAAATGAGAGAGGAAGAGTGGAAGAAATAGGGGAAAGAAAAGCAGAAGGAATAGAGGGAGAGATGAAGGGAAGGAGGGAGAGAGGGAGGGAGGGAGATAACATTTTTAACAAGGTTTCATTCCTTGTTCATTCCCTAACTTTTTATATAATGACAAGCTACTTCAGAACTCTCAATCTTAGTTTCTTATCTTTAAATGGCAGATAACATTACTTAAATAATGTTCTCCAGTGTTTTGAAAATCTGAAATAAAAAGCAGCTTGTACAGGAAAAAGAAAGGAAAATATTTTTATATTTCTGCCAAAGAGCTTCTTTATATCCTTCCACTCGGAAAAAGCTGTTCCCTCTTACTCAAGAAACAGTGGAAGGTGGTTATGAGAGAAGTCAGAACTATCTGTCTAGGACACCTATGTTACCTTTGTTTTCTTTGCTTCAACTTTAGTCTCCCAAAACCTCTGTTGATTTTCTGATTCCATATTTCTATGGAATTGTTCCTACCCAGACCACTGCTGGAACTTTCAGATTTCTGTCCATAGAAAGTGATGACGGTAAGATAATAAAACTGTCAATTCTAATACATTTTTGGTAATGCTCTTAGGAGGTATTAGAAAAAAAGAAGGGAGATAATTTACTAAACAAAGAGTATCTCCAGGTTTTTATAATTCCACAGACTGGAGAGGGTGGCATAGGCCACAGGGAGCAAAGGGGAGAGGAATGATGGTGCATGCTGGTGGCTCAGCTCGGTGAGAAGTGTCCTTGCTCCAGCAAGAGGAAATGAGTTTCCACTCATTCTGCTCAGGTGCAGGAGGTTGTCAGAGAAATTCACAAGAACAACAACAGATCTTTTAATGAGTTCCCTTACGTGGATTTTATTAGCAATAAAAACATTACAGTTTCACAGTTTGCTTCATTGCATTTTCAGAAATACTTGACAGGTACATGCCTTGTTGATGTACTGGTTCTTGGGAATCCATTGAGTTTCTGTATTTGTTTGTACATTGGCAAAGATAAAATTATCCTATCAAATTTCAAGACAAGCACTAAACTTCTGCTTTCATACTGTTTAAGATGAGTCTACATAATCTTTCAGAAAAGACAGAGAAACACGTTCTGTGCTGGAAAGCTAAACTCTTAGCTAAACTCTTTTAAAAATGAACAAACAAAAGCTGTCTGAGATTTTATTCTTAGGGTAACAAATGTATATTTAAAATGTTTTCCATTTTTAAAATATTGCCTCCCTACTTCAGAACTAACAAAACCTCGCTTCATCTTTCTAAGATTTGTTACTGATAACTCAATACTGGGCATTTGAGCTCACCAGCCTGGCTGAACGGGAAGCTCTTGCTGGGACTCAGGAAAAAAAGGAGAGTTTACCACTTGTGGAAGAAGGGGCAGGCGACTCAAGAAGAGTACAGGGATCTCATTAGGGCATGCAGAGAGCAAATGAGAAAGGCAAAAGCCCAGCTAGAACGCAATCTGGCTGCTGCTGTTAGAGACAACAAAAAATGTTTTTACAAATATACTAATGACAAGAAGAGAGCCAAGGAGAATCTCCATCCTTTATTGGATGCGGGGCGGGGGGGAACATTGTCACCGAGGATGAGGAAAAGGCTGAGGTACTCAATGCCTTCTTTGCCTCAGTCTTTAACAGGCAGACCAGTTATCCGCAGGGTATTCAGCCCCCTGGGCTGGAAGACAGGGACGGTGAGCAGGATAAAACCCCATAATCCAAGAGGAAGCAGTCAACGACCTGCTACGCCACCTGGA
>NW_008796110.1:5323838-5337143 GCF_000699145.1 Aptenodytes forsteri
GGTCTTTTCCAACCTTAATGATTCTATAAATGTCATGTGTCGTGTCATGTCCCTTGGTATTCTTTTTAATTCTCTCAATGTTGTCTGTTTATTTTCAGTATATTTGGCTTTCTGTTTAAGGCTTTTCTCCGCAGATGTGAAGACTTGCAAAGTTTCATTACAGATGATAAAAAGAACCTCAGGCTCACCGAGTGCAACACTCTGCTACTCTTGCTTTAACAATACTTTTTTCTTATAGGAAAAGGATAAACGAGAGGAAGGCTTTTCTAGATTTGATTATAACTAATAAAGAGGAACTGTTTAAGACTGTCATTGTGGAGGGTAACTTTGGTAAGACTTAAGTTGAAATAGCAGTCTTCACAACTTCTAGGGCAGGCAAAAATGTAAAAAGGGGTAAAGAATTCAATCAACTCAGAGAAGTAGAAGGGTATATTTTTGGGGACAGTAACCAAAAGCAAAAGAATTAAAGAGAGCTGGTACCTTTAAAGAAATAAAAGTAAGGGCATAATTACAAATTATCTCACTGCAGAGGAAAAATAGGGAGACTACCAAGAGATCAGTTTGATTAAATCATGCACCCTCCATAGAACTCAGACATGAGAATGAGGAATATAGAATGTAGAACTAAGGTCAGGTTACTAAAGAAGAATTAAAAGGTGTATCACAGATTTGTAGGGACAAAATTATAAAGAAAAAAAGGATGTAACAAGAATAAGAGGCAACTATTAAGGGGCAAAAAAAGCATCATTAAATCATCTTTCAAGGATCATAGTAGTCAGATGCAAACAAAGGACCAAGGAAAGGCTTGGTCTGATACCAAACTACTAACTAATGATAGTTTTAAATGGTCTTTTTGTATCAGTCTTCACTAAAAAGATTTACTACCATCATATACATTTTTCATATTAGTCACATATTAGCAACCAAGGGGTAAAAATGCAACCTTAAATAATGAAAATAAACATTTAAAGGATGATATTTTTGTAGTGTTTTGGGTCTTGTTTAGGTTCATAAGGTAGTCTTAGAACTACTGGCATTATCTAGAGATGGGGAAGTCTTCAGGCAATGGGAGAAACACAACCTAGTACTTATATTTAATAGAGGAAACAACTGAGTAAATGCCAGTTCTGCTAAGAAGGATATGGAATTACAGAGGATCACACGCTGTGCAATCAGCAATGTCCCTCTGCTCTATACTGGAAGGCAAAAGAGGAGTAGGGCCAGGAAGGTATATAAAGGTATATATATAATCCTTCTGCTCTACTCAGCGTCTGCCAGTCTATATTCCATTGTTAGACACAGATAAGTGTGAGAGTGCCCAGAAGCAGTCTGCATAAAACAAAGCATGAAGGGCATAGAAGTAGTTACTCAAGTTAAGTGCTATCAATGGTGTCATATTTAATATTTGTACTTCTTTCACGAAAAGAAAATAGTTATGATTCATGTAAAAGCACTGTTTGATTGTTCCATATCATAATATATACATGTTAACAATGTTTCTTCTAGTAGCAAAACAGCTCAAAGGCAGGAAATTACTAATTAAATTATACAGTTTAATCCAAAGAAGAGGAGGGAGAGAAATTTGGGGTCAGGTTTATCTGGCTAAATACAGATGTTTACTGTGTAAACACCTGCATTTCAGCTCGTTGTTTAGACTCCATAGCTTATTCAGACAAACAGGTTCTTCTTGGGCAAATTCAGCTCATCCAGATGTAGGTGTCTAAAATAGAACAGATAAACAGTGCCCTAGAGGTGTCTCTTTTTCTCCATTGACCACAAGGGGAAGTTAGAATGAACATCTCAGATATATATACATAGACATTGGAGATATCAAAAGAGAAATGAGAGCATTTCAACCTTGGGTGTCACAGTGACAAAGCACAGGAAAACCAGCAACAATATCATGTGAAAGACAAATGGGAAAAGCTTTATCATTTAGAATGGGATAAAAGTTGGGCTAAAGATTTTGCTTTGTGCTCTTCCTGTTTACCTGGAGAGGAAAAGAAAAAAGAGTGGCCATGTTATTCAAAGAAGAGTGGCTTCTTCTTAAACTTGAAATGGATTGTTCTGAACTAATTCAGATGAAGGAAACTTGGAAGCTAGTTTAGATAGTCCTGAGGGATCTTCACTCATCATTTCCGAATGCAATGTGTGGTTTTACCATTTTAATTTTTTTTTTCACTGCACTAAGCACTAAGTTGAGCAGTAAGGGAGGGAAAAGGATACCTGATTCTGGAGGGGTTTTGAGGGATAGTGCAACAGCAAGCTAAAAGCCAGGGCTTAGTGCACGTACTGTGCTATGGAAAGCACTTGCTTGCATATTGCAAATCCTAAAAATTCCCTGAGGTTCTCTGACTGCCTGGGTATACAGTGAATCCCACAAGTGCATTAGGGAGTGCACTCATTCCCTTTTCACTTCTCAGAAACCACAATTCACTGAGAAATTTTTTTGCGTGGCACTTGAAGGGATTGCATCAATACCATTTACTGTACCAGAATGCATGTTAACAGAGCGCTCCTGACCTCAGACTTAAGAGGTGGTGAACAGTTAAGGGAAAAGGACAGACACTAAAACTTACAGAATTCCCCACTACTCAGCAAACCTTTACCTCCCTGACTTATGAAAAAGCAGACTGACCATCTAAATCATCACAAGAATTCCCCTACTTTCTAACTCAGCAATCGCAGAATGACTATTAAATACACCTCTGGGAAACTTAAGGTTTATTGATGCATGCTTGATGTGCATTTTAAGTCCAGCTTGTGGTACATGTCCAGAATATTGACTGACTGATGTGCTCTGCAAAAAATCTTCAAGACCAAAGTTTAATTCTTAGGTGAAGGCTGTTATGAGAGACAGAGATTAGCTTTTCAGCATGATCAGCCAGAATCAACAGTAACATCTTGTCCATTAGGGGCCTGAAACCTACTCTGAGTAAAATGCATGGTTGCAGTTTCCTGCAGTTTGATGACTGTAAGTAAAAAAGGAAGAAAGAGTTTGGAAAGAATGGGAAGAGTCTTTTTCCTGTAATGCAGGCTTGGACCCACAAGTGACACATCACACTAGCTAAATATTCAGATAAACATAGATGTATATAGATTAAAAAGTGCTATAGAATTTATATGTTTTATTTGAGTCTCAGGTCAATATAGTGCTTTGAGAATTAGGCATTGCTTTAATTGTACTGATTCCTAAGTGAGAGTCAGCCTCCAGTCTCTATTAAACAGAACATTCATTAAGTGCTTTCCTATATTCAGAGGAGGATAAATTTAGGGTTTGTGTGCCTCATGATATCCCAACCTCAAGTGCCAAGCAACGTCTGCCACTTCAAGGTTATTCTCCACACCAAAAGTATGCTTATGCATTATCAACATGACAGAAAGGTAACTGTTGCGCAAGACAAACATCGTTCCCTTTTTAATATGCGTCATACACAGACAATGACAACCAAAAAGGACTGAAAAAGAGCAGATAACAAAACTATTATTTGGAAGAATGTTAACAAGTGTCTCTTCTTTCCTGTTTTTTGTAACACTCATAAACATGAAGGAGCTTATGCTCATTCCAAGACATTCAGGTCTGGGAAGGCTGAAGTCTCTTGGCCTCAAGTGCTGAAGCATTAGAAACAAATTTCATAAGAAAAACACGCTTGGATGCCAAAAACAGTGGCAATGCTGATCCACATAGTTTTGGTCTAATGTGGGATGTTTTATATCAACCACAGATATATTCTGTTAGCAGTATTACATAGTTTTCCACTGTCTGCAGACAAAATACAGACATCCAGACTCACAATGAAACATATAAACATCAAAAAGTCCAATAGCTTTGGACTATAGCTTTTAGAATAGCTAGAACTCTAGCTTTTCTTTGACAGAGTTTTGCTAACCTCTTGCCTAACCTCTCCTATCTTTAGTTAACTATCTTAAAAAATATAAAGAAAAAAGAAAAAAGTAATAGACATCAAACTTGTTTAGCAGCAGAAGAGTACACAGGCCTACCACCATATTCTTTACTCCTGAAATTTCAAGTTGATGAAGTGCATCACAAGTTGGCACAGGCGATATATGAACGTCATCATTCTTCAACTCATACTAAAATTGGAACGGTTGTGACTGGTGTATTGGCTTTTTTGTGTCAATTGAGAAAATAAGAGTTGAGTTGAAACAGATGGCACTGGTGAGTGTTGCTTTGGGCACATTTGACAGTAAGCGTGGCATAATGGCTCAAGTTCTTGAATGCTGTCAGTGGCATTTGAAGTTACAGGAGTTACCTGATCTGCTGGAGTAACAAGCAGAAACATTTCTGGATTTCCTCACCAGAGCAGTCAAAATAAAAACCTTAAGCATATGCATCATTTTCATTGGTGTTCAGATGACACCAGGGCCAATTTTTGAGAAGACAGTGAATGGGAAATAGCAAGTTTAGTGAAATGTGAAAGCCATCATAACAAGAGCTTCAGGACATTGAGCTAATGGTGCACAGTGCAAGGGGAAAAAAAGTGGTATTTTATAGTACGTAGAAGTGTTTTGCCATGTAAACCATCTGAATGCAAGAACTAAACAAATTTTGTAAGTCTGGCAAAAGACGGTATAAGGAAGTTCTGACATATAACAGCATTTGATGGTTGCTTCTGACTATTGGCATCTCTTGCATGGTTATGATGCCCTGAAATCACACAATGACATTCTTTCAGGAGTGAGATTCCAAGGCCTCATTGTAGTGACTACATCACCAGCTAACACTTCTAAATTAATTTTCAAGGGAATAAATAAAGTATACAATTTTTGAGACTGAAGAGGCAGAAGTTAGAAATACCAAAAGCTAGCAGCGCATGAAGTGTTGAAGGTGTTCATTTCGCTCAGGTCAAAAGAAATGCTGAAAAAACTGTTTAACAAAGCTTTTGTGCATGTCACATCTTCAAAAATGTTAGTATTTTATGGTACTTGGGTTACATATTTGGGAGAATGGAATTTCCTGAAGAATTATAGAATTTTGTGACTTTGACCACTGTTCCAGGATGTATCTATGGGCTAAAACACTTCTTATTTCCCTTATTATTTTGTAAATAATCCTCTTCCTCTGATGACAGTTTTTTTGAGTGAGGTGCTGTGGATTAATTACTTACCAATTCCCTTGAAGACTCCAGGAACAGCAATTAGACTGAGCCAATGCCAAAACAGTTAGAGAATATGGTGATATCAGAAGGTGCGTTCCTGTGTTTTTTCTGGTAGGTCCTTTTCTTTACTGCTTAGTTGTAGTCGGAAAAATGCTTGCTCTCAGCTCTGTGTATTTCATTGTTTCATTGGGTTACTTTCATTGGCTAGCACAGTAAAGAACAGAGACTTTCCATGGTGTTTGTAAAAAATGTGTTTATTTTCTCCAAAATGCAAGCAATCTTCGAAGAAAAAGTGGCAGCTAACTGGTGTTAAACTGCACCAAATTATCTCCCAATTACAACATAATTCAGAGTTACACATCAAAAAAGGATCGCTCTAAATACAAGTTTATGAAAAAAAGAAGTTCAATTTCATGCTTAAAAAAGTATCCAGGTGGATTTTTTGCAATGGTTGTTTTCCAGTTGGGTGGCTGACTTGGAAAAACTCATTGCTTTTGCAGTTCCCAACCATATTCCACCTCATAATTGACCAGGCCTTAGGGTGTGGGAGCAGAGAGAAACAAGGAATGAGCAGAGCATTGGCTTCATTTCAGTTCTTGGCTTGAACATTGAGGCAAGTGGGACAAACACCACCATTTGCGCTGACCCAGGGAGTGCTAAACAACAACTAGAAAGCAGTGTCACCCAGGAGCCTTTTGCAGTGCATGTCAACATTAGCATTATTGGCCCATCAGTCTTACAAGCGATGTCACATTTTCTCATACCCAACGGACTTAGCACTCACAAGCAGCTATAGCTCCCATAATAGTTGCTGCTATGGAGCAAGGGTGAAACAGAGAGAAAATTGGGCTTCAGAGACACTGTACCTCCCAGATCACATTTACCTGTGCAGTTTACAGGACAGAATCTAGTTCAATAGGTACATTTGCAGTCATGCAGATATGTTTCTGGCAGCTATGGGTTCTATAGAGCCTTTGAAAGTAGGGTTTATTGTTTCATCGCTGCTGTCTGGACATCTGGGTACTGAAGCAGTGAAGGGAAACAGGTATGGACCTAGCAATGACATTTACAATAAGGCAGGTACATGATAGGACTGCAGCTAAAGGCAGAGACTGTTTAAAAGCTTGACTGATGAAAGTGAGTGAAATCTGGAGAGCTGACTCTGAGATGTGACACCAGGAGCTAAAAGATGTCATAAAAACTGAAAAATGCAGTCAGGAGTAGCTAAAAGATGTGGACATGAGAACTTAACAACCTCTGAGAACAGGCAATTAGGGAATTCAGCAGATATCTGAAGATAAAAAGAGAAGCTGAGGGAACAGAACCCATTGGGAATTTAAATATAGGCAGTAGACTGGGGACGGTGTGGAGCAATGTGAGTAATTAAAATGTTCAATTTACATCTATAAAATAATTCAGCATAAAATATTAATGAGGGCACAGTTCTGGTCCTTAACCTCTGATTGCCTAGAATTCAGTTGTCACTTACAGAAATCCTTCTATTGCTCTTTTTTAAGCAATGAATACATTTTTAAAAAGGAAATTTTATATGTGATTTGAATGCTATTTTCAGTTTTTAGTTGAATGCGAGTCCAGTGATATCTGTGGACACTATGCCAATAAAGATTCAGGGAAGCCTATTGACCACTCATAGAAAGGGGACCGCACATTTATTACCTAATACTCAGTTTGGCATGTTTACACCTGCCATACAATTATTGCAAATGACAGACTGGGCTGGTTGTAATTTTTTTCACCTCAGTCATTACTCTTAACATAAAGCAGTATTGTTAACATGTCCACATTTTGTCTTTCTACCAGGTCATTGTCCCTATTGCTTACTTTATTAATGTATGAGCTTTTAATACAAAAGCAACATCAACAGAGATAAAACAGTGATTTTCAGCTGATGTACAATTACTTGACATAAAGGATCTATGTAAAAGCAATAATTTAAATTTGGGCTAATGCTGGTTACTCAGTGTTTGTGAATATTACCTCCATTAGTAGAATATTTGTAAAAGAGAATAATGTTTTTTTCAGTAAGGTACATCTGCTGACAGGGAGACAGATCACCCTCCTGTATTGCATCAGATCATAGACTCTCATGTGGCTGTGTTAATACAGCAAGTAGTTCAATTCAATCATTGCACAGCTTTCACAAAACAAGGCCAAAATGAATTAGATCAACATTTTTTTAGAGCTCTACTGTAAATTTCTTGTTTGATGATAATGATAGATTTAATTATTGTAGTTCCCAAACATGCTACCTGAAACCAGAGCTCTAATGTGCTAGACATTGCACAGAAAAACATACAACAAAAAGTGAAGACTGTTTGCAGTAGGGGGCTGTATAAAAATTCACATTCTCAACTGGAACTTCAAGCAGGGCTGAAGTTTCTTATAACTTCACCTTCCTGGTATCATCAAACTGATCCACTAAAGGTGGTCTCAGCAGCATGTCCTAAGAGCATCTACGTCTTGCAGAATTTCATTAAAAGTCAAAAAATGGGTCAGGGTTATAAAAACTATCTTATACTTTTGCACTGCATAACCCTGAGTGGATAAAGGGTAGGTATACCTGGAATACTGAATGAGCCACAAGAATTCTCATAAAATATAATTTTACCACCATATTACAGTCTGTATGATTATGCTTGAACAGGAAGATTAGGATAAGACAAAGAATCTCACTTTTGCCATTTCTTACCTTGTGAGTGCTTGTTTTGTTTTGTTTAAAATCTTACCATATTACGTCTGTATGATTATGCTTGAACAGGAAGATTAGGATAAGACAAAGAATCTCACTTTTGCCATTTCTTACCTTGTGAGTGCTTGTTTTGTTTTGTTTAAAATCTTCTGTATGTGTTTTGAAGGAATTTTCCAGATTTTCAAAAGCAAAGTACAAAAGTAGATATTCCAATAAATATCATCAAATTAGCATCAACATACTCAGAATCTTTAGGTCCTATATGCAGACCTTCCTTGTTTGAGTTTATGAAGTAACTGAAATTGGGAATAGGTTGTCATGCAATAGGAAAGGGAGGAAGCAGACTAGAAAGCCATATGGAAGATAACCAATATATATCTTCAGTACGGATTTGCCAAGAACAAATCATGTCAGACTATTCTAATTGCTTCTTTCTATTCCAAGCTAACAGACTTATATAGATGTGAAACCATAGGCATTTGACAGTCTTCAATGATATTCTAGTAAACAACCAAAGCAAACATTTTCTAGAAGAAACTGTTAAAGGATGGAGTGAAACTGGTCAGAAAAGTACATTTGGATAGAAAGTGTCAATTTTTCACTGTCCAAGTGGAAAAGTTCAAAGGCAAAGGTATTCAGTTGCAAATGGAAAGCATGAGAGACAGCTGGCTAAGAAAAAGACCCAAGCTGTAGCTGCACATGTGCTATTAATGTCATGTTCTTATGAGTAATATCATACAGAGACATATAAATGAAAACATGGCTTCTAAAATATATAAAAATCAATAAACCCTTATCTGGAGTACCATGGGCACAGTACTTCAAGAAAGATTGGACCTATTTGAGTTCAGAGAAAAACAGCAAGTGTGGTAAAGGTCTTGTATCTTGGCTCCATTTTGTTTAAGTAATATGCTATTCCAATGCTAATCCACTGAAATACTTTCTTAAAGTACCCTTGCCAGGAGGAATGCCTGATCATAAAACATGAGAAAACTGAAGTGATTTCCTTTAACTGAGTACTGAAACTGTGTAAGTGGATTATTGGTTGTTCAGGATTTTTCACAAAGGATTTTTTTGCTTAGTTTAGATATTTATTTTATGAACGGTGGCTTGTGAGATAAACCTATAAAGAGGCTAAGAAGATAAACATATAAAGAAGAAAGGAATACACATTTGTATTACTGTAATCTCACCTGGGAAATAAATGGTTAACTGTAGACATCAATCAGGCAGCTTTCTCCACACCAACTTACAAATTTCAATACTGATTATGTAGTTATCATATCAATACTGGTTATGTAAAAATGTTACAACTATACAGATTAATTTCTGATTTTGCCAGGGTGCTCAGAAAGCAAGGAAAAGTTATGTGAAAGAAAAGGTCTTTAAAGCTAATGAAATAATGTGTTCACTTTTTTTTTTCATTTTACCTTAAATATTGCCTAAAGTGTGTAATTTTTTAGTATCCTTATTTTTATACCTTGATTTTTCACTTTTAAATTACATTCATTTCATAACTTGTGCTGATTTTCAGAGGTTTGCTTATTATGAGTTTACTGTATTGACAGTGATTTATAACGAAGATGCTGGTCACCTTTCAACAGTAGAGCTCATCAGGTCATGTAAAACACAGCTCCTCTTGTACCTCATCACATATCATCACATCATTAAAACCATGAAAGACCATATGATTGGATGAAATCTATCTATCTAGTTCATAACATGAACTCATCAGAAGGATCTCCAGCTCTTTACATTGTCATACTACGGGAAATAGAATCAGGTTCAAAGTCTTGTACTCAATCTGCAGATACTTAGTGAGCACAGGGATAAAACCATTTACAGGTCTCTTGTTGACAGAGTTTCTCCTATAATATAAATAAACCATATGCAAGAAAACTGAAGTCTGACTGGAGGCTCTTGAGGACCATCTGAGACCATAGAATGAACTGCAACAAAGAAAAAAGTCCTTGTCAAAATTCACCTTCTCCAAACAGAAGGCACCCTTCTGTAAAGGTTTTTTTTGGGGGGTTGGGGTCTTCTGTTTTGTTTTGGTTTTTTTTTTTTTTTTTCCTTTTACGGGAAATCCATAGCAACAAACTTACATAAAGCAATAATATTATTAGCCCAAATTAGCCATTTCTCCACCTGGAAGGAAAAAAAAAAAAGATAAATTTCAGATGGTTTCTTAGTCATGTTGCAATCCTACTGGAGGGTGTTCAACTGTTCTGATGTGTGCTATAAAGCCTGGGTAAAACAGAATAAGAACAGAACTTAACTACCTAGGAAAATAAGGTTAAATCCCATCAACTGCCACTAATATCTAGTAAGTGTTGTCAATAGCTCCCTTGTTACTCAGGTGTCAAGCAATTAACACATGTCTATTGGACTCAGGTTATCTAAAAGACTGTCTTTGACAGTCTTACCCACAGTAGAGCCCTTAGTATTATTTGTTCATTTATGATCCTTTTTCCCTCTCCTATCGATCATTTATGAGGACTGCAAATAAAAGAAGAACTCATGTAGATGCACAGTGGAACCAGCTTTTGAATATTTGATGCAGATAACCTTCTAGGGTATTGAAATGGGTACTAGAAATTTAAAACTGTAGTGAGATCCAGAGAACAGAATAATGGTCAAGATGCTTATATGTTTTCCCATTATTAACATTTGCAGCTGAGGTATAAAGTGTATGTTGTTTGCAGGACTCAAAGACCTTTGTATGGCTGTATATTTGTGAAATACCCTTCTTAATGGGCAGTGAGACACATTAGTCTGTAAGCTGATACAAGCAGCTATTATTCTTGGAGTTCAGAACCACTGTTGTTGAACAACAGCAGGAATAAAATGTCATTTTTTAAACATTGCAGTTCTAAAAATAAAAAACATAGGATTAATTTTTCAATATATAGCAAGAGTGGTAGGGATGCAAAGAGGCACCCATAAAATGGAAGTAAAGAGAAATAAAGGAACTTTACAAAACTATACAAGAACTGGGATCCCCACATTAAGAAATTCACAAATATTCTTCACCTCTGGGGGGAGAAAGTAAAAGAAAACAGGGCTTGGTTAATCTACTGCTGACATTTTGCTCTTCAGAAGAACTAATACTACTAAGATTTGGGAACATGGCTAACTGATCATTTTGCCTTGTGAAACATACAGTATGAAGACAACAGACTGTCAAAGGGACAAGAATTCTGGCTAATCAGTATACGTCATTTTGGAAAGGTCAAAAACAACTGTATGTTATTTCTATCTAAAAATACATAAAAGGCAAAATTTCAAATCAGCAACAATTTTTACTGAACAAGAAAGCTTACAGAGCTCTGAAGCATTTATTCCATATTTGGAGTATTTGCTTTACTTTTTGGAAAAGAAATTATTGTTTCCGAGGTTTGTGTTTGATTATTGTTTATCTTAAGAAATTTGTCCTTGGTGCATTGTCTTTTCAGTTCAAATTGTACTCAAGATACAAGATTAGTCAATCTTTCTGACAGAAAGATTTATGTCTGTACAGAAAATGCCACAGCAGATATCCATTCTTAAAGTTCTTGCTGATAAGAAAGAAGGTAAATTAATCATATTTCTGTAATGCTGAAATTATGGAACTTTTCTTAAGGTGATCTTATTGCAAATAACCATCAGCTTCTTTTTCTCAAAATGCAAATTGATATTTTTTGTAGTTAAATGGTCAAGTCATAATCACAATGCTATAAACAAACTGATACATCAAAAGGACAGAAGCACTCCAGCAAATCATACTAATTGCAGTCATTAAGGTTCCAACAAAACTAGCCTTTGGAAGATACAAAGCAGTTCTCAAATATTTGGAAAAGCTGGTGTAAAAAGCAAAAATGCATATTTTTTATCATCTGTATTATAAGTCTATGTTGAAATCTATAGCTACTACTGTGAGCTAGTTTTATGTCTAGCACTATAAAATATGTAATTATCATAAGTAAAATCTTTCTTGTCAGCTGTAACTTATCCAGTGTTATGAACAAATAACGTGCATTTCATCTATATATCACAGCAATAATCTTTGTACTTTTTTTTACAAACACCTATGGTTAAAGCCACCCTAAATATAGCACTAACTGAATATTTAGGTATTTAATTATTGTTGAAGAATTAGCATAAGATTCTCAGTCCTCTAGATGAGAAACAATATACCCATTACGTTTAGCAAAGAGTTGCCTGAAGAGGTTGGTTTTGCACCATGATTGACAAACTAGATTCTGTTAAGTCATAAGTTTTAGATTTGTAAAGGATGTTGAACCCTAGTTCCCGTGCCAAAAACTTTACGTTTATGATGTGTATTCTAAATTAAGCAATAACCAAAAATGTTGCCCCTCATCATATCACTACAGGCCCTGGTAAAAAGACTCTCTCCATCTTTCTTCTTTCCCCCTTTATATATTGAAACTCTACAATAAGGTCTCCCCAGATCCTTCTCTTCTCCAGGCCGAACAACCCCAGCTCCCTCAGCCTTTCTTGATAGGAGAGGTGTTCCAGCCCTCTGACCATTTTTGTGGCCCTCCTCTGGACCCACTCCAACAGGTCCATGTCTTTCTTGTACTGATTTAGTACATGACTTAGTACATCATCTCAAGAGTGTCATGGAAGGAGTGAGACTGCACTTCACTTGTAAGAGAGAAGCAACAATATACTTTATTGATAGAAAACAGTGAGTTAAAGTGTGCATTAACAAAGCTCAATGGTAAATGCAACAGTGATTTAACAAGATTCGATGGCAAGGTACACTTGATTATTTACTGCAAAGAGGACGGGGTCAGAAAAAACTGTCAGGGAGACCCTCCCATTGAGTCATGAGGTTCAGAAAGGACCCCCTTGCTTTCTAGACTCCTTCTCAGAGAGGAGTCTAGGTGCAGCTGGATCCAATCCTAGTCCCAGACTTGGTCAACAGTTTATGTCTAAAGGATTATATATGCGCAATCAATCCTTTATATCACTTAGCTAAGATTTCAAAGTTTAGCATGCTATTAGTCACTTACCAAGTATCTGTTGCGGCAAGTTATCTCTCAACCTTGAGGAGTAACCTTGAGAGGCATCCCTACTCAAGGGGAGATCCCGCCATGGAGCCCGCTGCCGTACAGGAGAGCTCAATGGGCCCTGGGCTGTACACTATTTATAGAGTAAGATGATTGACTTATAGTCATATTTGCATATGAGCAAGTTGTTTGGGTCACTGCTCCAGGCAGCCCTTGGCTACTGTGTTGCCATCTGTCCCCGTAACTCCAGCATAAGCTGGATGCAGCCATCACGACCCCAACTGGTGGTCGTTGCGTACGCAGGGGTGGGGGCAGGGGGAGCACACCACCACAAAGAGAAAGAAGCAAGAACCTATTTGACTATAGAATCATAGAATCATAGAATCATAGAATCATTAAGGTTGGAAAAGACCTCTAAGATCATCGAGTCCAACCGTCAACCCAACACCACCATGCCCAC
>NW_008796110.1:5340248-5350140 GCF_000699145.1 Aptenodytes forsteri
GAGGCACCTCCCCTGGTAGGCTCACTTACCAGCTGTGTCAGGAAGTTGTCTTCCACACACTCCAGGAACCTCCTAGACTGTTTCCTCTCTGCTGTGTTGTATTTCCAGCAGACGTCCAGGAAGTTGAAGTCCCCCACAAGAACAAGGGCTAGCAATTGTAAGACTTCTGCCAGCCGCTTGTAGAATGCTTCATCCGCCTATTCATCCTGGTTGGGTGGTCAATAACAGACTCCCAGCAGGATATCTGCCTCGTTGGCCTTCCCCCTCATCCTTACCCATACACTCGACTGTATCTTCATCACAATTGTTGAGCTCTAGACAATCGAAACACTCCCTAACATACAGAGCCAGACTACTCACAATAAAAGATGTTACCAAATATCCAAAAAGGTACATTTCACATGTTCATGAATATTTTTAATAAACACACAGCCATATTCAGTTCATCACATTATTGCACCCCATAGTATCAAAATGACTGTTTCTAATTGTTGATAATAATCTGTCTTTGACAAATTCGCACTCCTATGTCTGACTGTTACATGGGTTGGATTTGTAAATGTAATCGCTTCAGAAGCAACAACTTTGGCCATAAGCAGGTGATTTCTGCCAAATGTTCAGATTACCAATAGCTGTGCAAATGTACTCACATTCAGTAGCACATGCCAGAGGACAGCTCTCCTAAGACCATAACAATGAGCAATTGTATTAAAGTCACCATCTTGAAGTCAGAAGGCTTTAAGTAGGATCTCTAGAACTTAGATTTATCTAGTTGAGGCAGCAGACTTCAAACTGCTTTGCAGGAGTTTCTTACGTTCGTGACAAACAGACGGTTTTATTGCTTGTACAGTCATACCAGAGTTATAAGGAGAAATAATGATGGTATTTTTTAATCCTTGAATATTTCCAACAGCATAATCAGATTTCATAAGTTAAATACAATCACACTGTCATCCCATCAAAGCATTAGGAAACATATCCTATGGTTTAATGATTAAAGTATGGTTTTATTTTCATAAATCAGCAAGCTAGGATTCTCATTTTTAGTGTATTTTCTAAAATGCATCATACACTATGGAAACACAGATAATGCAACACAGATGTAGAAACTCTAGGCAATAAGCTACCAATCTGGATCAGGAAAACTGTATTTACAATAGTAACTGCATATGCTATGCATAGTCTAAGTTTATACTACTAAATAAGGAGACCGAGGCCAAGTGTCACACCAAACACTACATGGGAACTATGGCGAGTGCACAGACCATGAGCTCACACAGTACTTTCCAGAGGGAATTAATCTTAAGTAGTGCTTAAGCAACATTTCTTAAAATTTCTCCAATTTCTTCACTGTTGCGGGTTAACCCCGGCCGGCAGCTCAGCATGACCCAGCCGCTCACTCACTCCCCCCACGATAGGGTGGGGGAGAGAATCGGAAGGGTAGAAGTGAGAAAACTTGTGGGTTGAGATAAAGACAGTTTAATAGGTAAAACAATGCAAAATAAGGAATTATTTCACTAATTCCCATTGTCAGGCAGGTGTTTAGCTATTTCCAGGAAAGCAGGGCTCCATCATGAATAACGGTTACTTGGGAAGACAAATGCCATTGAACATCCCCTCTTCATCCTTCTTCCCTGCAGATTTTATTGTTGAGCATGATGTCATATGGTCTGGAATGTCCCTCTGGTCAGTTGGGGTCAGCTGTCCCAGCTGTGTCCCCTCCCAACTTCTTGTGCACCCCCAGCCTACTCGCTGGTGGGGTGGTGAGAGATGCAGAAAAAAAAGGCCTTGATTATATGCAAGCACCGTGCAGCAGTAGCTAAAACGTCAGTGTGTTATCAACACTGTTTTGGTCACAAATCCAAAACATACAAGCTACTATGAAGAAAACTAACTCTATCCCAGCCAAAACCAGTACACCTAACAGTATAGTGAAACAGTGTAAGAGTAGAGAGCACTAGCCTAATAGTTTCCATAAACTGCTCCCCTGACAGTGTGCTTGTGGTGAATGTTCACGCTGTTGTTACCATCTGCAGTTCCTTTTTCATGATTAGTGTGGTCACATCACCTTTCCTTGTACTTTTTTGTACATATAGCAGCCTTTGCAGGCTTGTACCTTGTGCTTTAGGTACTCTGCGTACATTTTGAATAATTATGCAAAGTTTTATAACTAAACAAACATAACCTCCCTTATCTTGAAACCATTCCTATGCCAAATACTGTGTGAAAAAATAAAAGATACTGTTTGCAGGGCCTTTAGAGTATGTAGTCTAGTCTGCTTTTTCACCATCAACATTCAAATTTACAGGTAGTACTACTAGTTCTGCCAGACTCTATATTAGGTGCACTTCACACCACTGGAATCTATAATTTTATATTTTTTGCCCTTCACATGCAAATTCCAGTTTGCCATTAAACATACTTACAAGATGTATCAGGTTCTTTCTCTAAACCATTTGTTAACTTTTATGTTATCAACATTACTTTCTCATATACGATAAATGCCATCATAGCTTGTGTCATTTTCTAGAATCTTAGCTATTACATATATCATTTTGCCTTGAAATTTCAGCAGATGCTAAACACTGTTTAATTTGCACTAATAGGGCCACATTTTAAAACATGAACTCTGGTAGCTGCAAAATCTGCAACTCTAGATGCAGAAAATCTACATAAGCAATTCACTGATACCCCTCTGAAAATGAATGTGCAGAGTCTTGGGTGATTATTTGCAGATAAATCGGCATAAGCTGGATGTAAATATTAAACATGGAACACAATCTAAAAAAAAAAAAAGTTCTTGCTCACTGATGAGAAATAAGCTTGCAATTTTGGAACAGTTTATGTGAATGCCTTCCCCATGTTAAAGCATGGGGCGTCTGTGGCTTAGGATCATAGCATGAAAGAGACATCAGCTTCAAAGGACGCTGACAGAGACTGGATTAGCACATTAGGGAAATCAATACCACCCACCCCCATCATATGCCAGATAATACAGCAGAACTGGGAAGAGGGAGAATGGACTCATCTGATGTGACAAAATTATAAACTTCTGTGGTGGGTTGACCTTGGCTAACTGCCAGGTGCCCACAAAAGGTGCTCTTCACTCCCCCTCCTCAGCAGGACAGGGGGAGAAAATTAAATGGAAAAGCTCGTGGGTTGGGATAAGGACAGGGAGATCGCTCACCATTCACCATCACAGGCAAAACAGACTAGAATTGCAGAAGATTAATTTAGTTTATTCCCAATTAAAAAAAGTAAAATTAAAGACAAAACTAAAAACAGTTTCCCCTCACCCCGTTCTTTCTTCCCAGGCTCAACTTCACTCCTTTGTTCCTGACTTTTCTACCTCTTCCCCACTCTACTAGCAGTGCAGAGGAGATGTGGAATGGGGGTTGTGGTCAGTTCACAATGCTTCGTCTCTGCTGCTCCTTCCTCCTCACACTCTTCCCCTCCCCTCTCCCGCATGGGGTCCCTCCCATGGGATACAGTCCTTCATGAACTGTTCCATAGTGTGTTCTTCCTACAGGCTGCAGTTCTTCAAGAACTGCTCCAACATGGGTCCTTTCCATGGGGTACAATCCTTCAGGACAGACTGCTCCAGTGTGGGTCCCTGTGCCACCGTTCCTACCAGAAAACCTGCTCCGTGTGGACTCCTCTCCACGGACCACAGCTCTTGCCAGGAGCCTGCTCCTACATGGTCTCTCCATAAGCTGCAGCTTCCTTCAGGGCACATCCACCTACTACAGCGTGGGGTCCTCCATGGCCTGCAGGGGCACAACCATGGTCTCTCCACAGGCTGCAGACGAATCTCTGCTCCAGTGCGTGGAGCACCTTCTCCTCTTCTTCTGTGCTGACTTTGGTGTCTGCAGGACTGTTTCTCTCACATTTTTCTCACTCCTCTCTCTCACAGCTGCCATCCAGCATTTTTTATCCTTTCTCATATATGTTTTCCCTGAGGTACCACCACCATTGCTGATGGGCTCAGCTTTGGCCAGCAGCGGGTCTGTTTTGAAGCCAACTGGAACTGGCCCTGTCTGACACGGGGGCTGCTCCTGGTGTCTTCTTACAGACTGTGAACTAAGGAATTATCTTATTTCTGGTCAGATTTGTGGCACCACAGATCCTTTATGCAATAGAAGCAGAGAGTAAACTCTCATTCTAATCCTCGATGAATGACCTCTCTTTCCAAAGCATAATTTTACAGTTGAAGGGTAGAGTCCTCTATATCCTTATTCCTATGAGCAGTTTTTCCTCTTTGCATTTCATCTCTGTACTCAGTGCACTCCATAGGTATACTTGCATGTCCGTACATACTTGTAGAGTAAATGCTGGCCAGTTTGAGCCCAGACACATTTCAGATATAAGATCACCATGAAATCCTCTTTTAAGCTCAGTGCCATGAGAGCTTTGCCCATGAGAATAAACAATAGCCAAACACATCTCTCTACTCAACTTCTCACAGTTTCCCATGCAAACTTTCCTAATATAATTCTTAATTGCTGGAAGACCAGATAAGCTGGAATTAAGTATGACATAAATAAAAGCAGGAGGGGGAGCAAGACGGTAGCCTAGAGCTTGTTCAGCTCTTGTCAAGAGAGTTGAAAACAATTTAACTTTGCTTCAGTACTGATGTGGAAACTGGTCTGGAATAGATGCTTCCCCAGACTCTAATTAGAAAAGAAAAAATGGAAGCAATGAAGGTCATTGTTGAAAAGGCATGTTCTTATTGATAACAATATAATTTGTAGCCGCTTTCAAACTAAAGTATGCTTAAATGGCTAATTAGAACATCCAAATAAACACTTTTAGAGCAAAAAGCCTTTCCTTCCTGTAGACACATTTCTCAGGGATGTCTTTAATGCTGACTGTTCTTCAGGGAATTCATGTTTAAACAGTTAGATAATTAACAATCTGCCTAAATATCCCTGATTTTTGTTTTGCTTAGCTTTTGATTAGCTTTAATCCTTATCTTTGTTTCATGTCTGTATTTAATACCTTGCAGAACTCTCCTGAAATGCATTTCTACAAAATTGTATCTGGGCAAATATTGCAACATAGTAAGTACAAATATTACTTTGAATTTAAAAGAACTATTTCCTTCAACCATATTATGCTTTTAAAATAAATATTTAAACAACCATTTTTTCACTTGTATACATTTTTTTCCTGAATAGCTTTTTATACAAGTAAGTATACTTTTATACAATCATAAAAGCATACTTTTCTTAGTTTTATCACTGGTTCTTCCATATCATTTGGTATCATAATTTTCCCCCATTTTATTAGGCATCAGGAATAATACAACAAAATATATATTAGAAATTAGACAGAACAAGACATGTGCAAGACCATTAGTTCAAAACATACTATAAATGGTAATATACTTCTTCAAACTATACAGATGTTGCTTAGACTACTTATGAAATAAAACAACATATTTGTGAAAGCAGGATTGGTTTTATACAAACATGTCCAAATTTATGGGGCAATTTATTTGTAGTGAGTAAATACAGTTTTTCTACTACAGTACTTGGCATGTAGCTCTTTAAATCAAAAGAACTGAGAAAATGGAACTAGTCCTCTAGGTATTTAAATAATTTTATTGCTCTAATTTTTGCTTTTTTCCTATCTTCATTTATTTACTGCACTGATGGTTTTGCTAGGTGGGGGTATTCACACAATTCAGTTTTAGCCATCCAAATTCCTTTCAGCATGACTAACAAAGGGGCTCACTGAACAGCCAGTGGTCCCCTTATGAACAGATGGCAGAAACTGAGGCTGTTAGCATCAGACCACCCATTAAACTCTGGTGAGACTGCAGGGGCTAATTCTGCATCCATTCCTGTAGAATATTACTTCTCAATGCACTGATTTAACTATGCATGAGAAAACTGAAAGCAACTGCAGGAGGAGGTGGCTTTTTTCCCCCCTTTGATCATTTGAGCTTCAGATGTGCTAAGAGACTGTACCATCCATTGGTAGAAGTGAAGAATTCAGTCTGATCTAAGAACTTAAGAATAGTATTCTATTAAAGGTTTAAATAAATACATCATCCATGCAGAGGAGAAAAGTTTTGTTGTTGAACAGTATGTTTGGAGATAGTTGAGCTCCTCTACCCGTTTTCCAGAAGAGAAAACAGACCTATGGCTTTAAGTGGAAACATAAAACTGTGTTGTAGAGCCCACTGCCAAGGCCTGTGATTAGAAAATGAAATCATTGCTTGTTCACTTTTTCCAAACTTTTTTTTTATTTCTGCATGCCTCTGCACTTTGAGTTACATGTTTTCTCTCAACGGTTATTTATTTCTACTATACAGCCTGTGTAAAATCCTGCTGCCAGGGAACTGGTCCACAGTAAGTTAATCATGCACATTATACTGCAGTTACACCATGACCCTGTCTGCTTTTCCACCTTGTCAAAAGTGATTTAAAATTTCACCTTACACTTACCAGTAGTTGGGTTTGATTTCCTTGTGAAAGTTTTATTCATATCTGGTCATTCCCTGAAGTGAGTAGCTACATATTTGTTTAGTGCTTCCTTGGCATATGGATTAGCTCCCAAACTGACAAGCTCTTTAGCACTCATGGTCTGGATTTTAGAATTCATTGCCAAAAATATATCAAAACATTGACTCCTTCTTATCACGAGGAGGAAATGCTACTTCCTTAAGACCCATTTACATTGGCTTTAACTGCATATTCTTGGCACATTTTGAAATAAGATGTTTTATCAAACAGTATATTGTCTAACTTAGTTTTGACAGCATCTATAATGAAAAATTATGGCAGATACTTTAAAAGGAACAGACTGTATTGTAGAGAACTTTCACACAATATGTTGTGTACTATGGCGTGCATGCCATTGAATTCTGAACAAGCTATAAGAATGTGACTGAAATAGCAAAGATTTATAAAAATTTCTTTAGGGAAGCAAGTGTGAATGAAGAGAATGAAGAACATTCTACCACATTGAACAGAGATTGTGATTCGCATACAGGTTAAAATGGGAGTCAGTACTCACAAGTACAGAGAATATACTTGATTCTGTAGCCATTTCTTAAGGAAATCTTCTGCAGGAAGTCAGACTGTGAAATAGTTAGCATTTAAGATATTTAGTACAGAAATGAATTTCTGGTGTTAGCCTACAACTATATATTGAAGAAATTGCTTTCCACAGGCTTATTGAGGTCAAGTGGGGATGGTTTCCAGGAGAAAGCTTTATGTCTGTACTAAGTGCTTACAGAACTGCTTTTTACAGGATAAATCAGATTGCATTAACAAAAGTAGAGCTTCTTTCTGCAAGACTCTAAGTATTTCAAGGTATATGTAACCTGTAGGCCACCCAGACTGCTAATGTCTGTACCGAGAAGGTTATTGGGCCATATTGCCACTTGCTTGGGACCTGTGCACCTGGGTTTCCTTTGCATAGAAAAGAAGAAATGGGAGCAGAAAGCACAGAAAGGAAGGTTCTGAGAATAGTGCATGCTCATATCCTGTCCTGTTGTGAAACTGGGACAAAACTGAGAAGTCTTCAGGTCAAAGGCCATCTCAGCATGGTCTTGTGGTTCTCTTAATGGTTCTCATTTTGCTTAGCCAAGCTTGTAAATATCACGTTAATTAACCAAAAAGTTAACATACTGCATGATCTTTTATCAGCTGGACACAAATAGTTCTCTTTTGTGAAACTGAGGGAATTCTGGAGAACCACATAATTAAGAGGTGGCTCCAAATATCCTCTTCAGGCGCCCGTGTTATCCACAGACTGGTTTTGCTGCTGAATGTGAAAAGTCCCTATGCCTCAAAACATCCACAAGTTTCCATGGGCATGTGAAAGAGATTTTGTTGGAAAACAGTAATGCCGTTTAGCTGCTTCAGGTGTTACAGAATTTTCTGGGAAGGTGTTCCTTGGATTGTATTGCCTTAGGTATATGCTCAAAAAGTCTCAACACGCGTAAAAGACTACAGAGAACAAAACTTTTAGACTGATGTGTGTGTCCTCATCAGTCAATGGTTATTTTATTATCCCAGCATGTGGAAGACTCCAGTTCAAATCTCTACATTATTTGATATCTGACAGTGACCAGTCCAGTCTGCAACATGCAGGTAACCCAGATAACGGCACAGTTTCTCACCACGATGTCATTGGTTGCTCTGCTGTGAGTGTCTTTGCATTTTCACTGCTGAAGAGGCTTGAATGTGTAGAAATCACATTTATTTGTATTAGTAAGACAGTGCTTCCAGATTCTAAGGGGTAGGATATTTATGTGGATATATGGAGTCTAATTTAAGTCTCTGTTTAAAAAAAAAAGTATTTGTACAAAATGGATCAGATTCAACAAGAAATTTCTACACATACCCTCTTGGAAGGATTAATATAGTTAACAAATTTTGAAAGGGGATGTGAATCATAGTGTTTCTCCTTGACATCTCCTCCTTATGAGTTTATAAGGTTCCTTGTCCATTTTGAGCATCTCACTGAATTCCTGTCTTGGATACATTTCTCTTGCTATGCCTTGTATAAGGGCACCTAACTCACACCTCAGGCAGGTTTCAGTATTGCAAATTCCTTTGCACATCTAGGCTTAGTCCAGTCAACGTCCACAACTGTCAGCACTTTTGAAAACACATTGACAACACTACAGTTTTAAATTCACTTTAAAGATATAATTCTCTGTTCCTGGAATGTTTCTACTTTCACAGGGTTATATGACCAATCATTAGTCCTGGACATAACTAAGCACACAACTTAGTGCAGACAACTTTCTTATTTGTTGAGAATGCTGTCATCAGATGATTAATCACCAGGAAGTTTTTACTGTCTTTATGTATGCATGCTCATCCCTCATCAATAGTCAAAGTGAATTTAGTCAATTCAACTTCACAAGTAAGAATGTAAAAATAAGCCTGAGTGATAGGAAAACTTAACTTCCAACTTTTGAAGTTAGGATTCTATCTGTAAGGCTTTTTAGTATAATTTTCATAATTCTGCTTTGTATCCTGTTTCTCTTCATGTACCCTTTCTACCAGCTAGACTGTAAACATCAACAACTCAGACATTGTTTAGAAGTATAATTTTACCATAGCATATGAGCAAGTTGATATAAAGCTGACATCATCAACAGAAGGATTTATTTACCTTTATTTACAGATTACAGGAGCATCCATCTAGACTCGGTAGACCTTTTTAAAGTTAAGCCTGGTAATCACAGAATTCAAATTAAACTACTGAAATCCATTACTACACTCATAATGTCAAAAGCACATGAAATCTGAAATCTAAATACCCTATACAACTAAAAAATTCTGCCCAATTTTCATTTATTACCTCCCTAAATGCTCATGAAAACAATAGATGAGCTAACATATCTAGTCCCTCTCCCTCATCAAAGCATTTCTCTTTCAAATTGAATCCCTATGCTATTAAAGCTCTTATTGATATGAAGTGAATGCATAGGAGGCAAACAGCCTCAGTTTCATAACTGAGCAGAAAAATCACAAAGAAGTGTAACGTATCTTTTGAGAAGAAAAATGAAAGATTCTACTGCAAACTACAAGCTCCTGATTCTGTGTCTCATTTGAATGTTATTCGTGATGCCTAAATTTACCCCCAGAATATGGTTGGAATCAACAAACAGGTAACAGGGATGGGTTGTTCTCTAGAATTTTTGAGCTATTCTGATAAAAGCTGCCAGTCAAAAAGATGACAGAGATGTTTTCAGCATTTCAAAATGAACAAGAAATATGGGAGGTGGTGTCACTAAATCTGTGGAAGTGAGATGCTGTTCTGTTAAATATTTACCGGTCATTACAACATTACGGAAAAGGTTTCAGTATAGCATTTGCAGAAAACAGTTCTGTTATTCCCTGCTTCCCCCCACCCCCCCACTCCC
>NW_008796110.1:5350844-5363854 GCF_000699145.1 Aptenodytes forsteri
GCACTCCCCCACCCCTGCCAAATGGTCAAAGTACGTATAAGGATATTAGTCTCTTCACAAACTTTTACTGGTGGAAACCTTACACCATTAAAAGCAATTCCATTAACATTACTCAGTCTAAGAGTGCCCTATAGTTCTTTAGAGCTTCATCTAATGTGCACTGCTCTGTTACGTAATAGCAGAAGTGAGGTATCAGATGCCCATGCTCTGCCCCCGGTGTGGATGACATTTTGACAGAAATGAAAGGCAGCAACCCATTTTAGATCAGGAGAGGAACAGTAACAAGTGGTGACTTGTGCTTTAGTCTTGTAAAACACAACCCTACCAAGTCTGTCTTGCTTGTCTCTGATCTGTTAAGGTAGTCTGCTTGTTCTACTACCTCCTTTTAGATGTAGCAGTCACATCTTCCGACGTTTAAACCTACATATTTTTCACAGCCAGCCTCGCTTCTTTCATGCACTCACACAGGCCCTTGAGCTAATTGAAAAACTGTGCTGTAAATAAGCACTCAGAGTCAAAACTACAAATGCAGTCTGGGATCTGCATTTTGACCAGGGATGCCTTTCCATTTCTAACAGAAAACAGTTAATTGGTAACTGCACACACCAATTCCAACTTGATTGTTTACTTACATATTGTGACAAGAAAACTTGGAAACTTGCATTTGGACACGTGTTTGCTAGTTCATTACTACAACAGATTTCTGGTTCTGCAAAATTCAAATAACTTTTTAGAACTGAAACGGGGATGAACCACTCCAGGGAAACACTGATCTTGCCAGACACCACCACTTCTGCAGTCTTACCTTTGGGATTTTCACCAGGAAGAGTGGCTTACCAGTACAAAGCAGAAAAAGACTAAAGAGATTTCACAGTCATCTATCAATATGCAGTCTTTGAATTTTAGTGTTTTAAAGTGTTTAAAAGATCTGAGGTCTTCTCGGGTACAATACATGTAAAAATGCTGGAATGAGAGAAAACTGAGATAAAGTTATAAGGAACTGAGTGGCAAAAGAGGATACAAACTTTTTTTCCCCTGGTTTTATACAGGATTTTGCAGGCACACGGAACTAGTGTTGCCATATTAGCACTCAGCAGCAAGAGATGAATTCAGAGCAGAGTTGTCCTACTGTGGCGTTAAATGATTGCCTCCAAAAGATATTGACAAAAAGAGTTGCATAAAATAAAATAAAATCTTCTGGATGAATCTGAGTGAAACTTTTATGTAATTTCAAAAAGTTAAATTAACTTAGGTTTTAACCTGAAATATTATTTTCTGTTTGGATCAATAAATGGTGAAACAATTAAAAAAATGCTGAAAGTGTAATATTTTTGGACTAGTTTGATGGTCTAAATGCTGGAAACTTTGCTAAAAGAAGATTCTTCTCCTGTCATTTCTATACCAGCTTTACAAAATCAAAGCAGGAAAGCTTGAAGTTTTGGACAAGTATTTTAATATTTGGCTGAATATGGAAACTACAACCAAGCTCTTCAGCCTTTTGAAACTGACTCTTCAGTAAGTGATGAAAAACAACAGAAAGAACAAGACATCCCAAGAATAGAAGGGAGAACACTTTTTTTCCCCTTTCTGGACATTTTCTCCAATTTAACCTGTAATTTTCAACATTTTCCCATCCTTTACAATATGTATTTATAGATACACTCACTTTCATCACAACTTTCATTTCTAATATAAAACTGCTCTTTTTACTGCACTGCAAGAATGCTTAATATTTTAATATTTTTTCTCTTCTTTTTATTCTCTGACAGGTATCTTATCTGCTGCATGCAACTATTATCATCCTTTAGTTTAGCAATCTGTCTCCTTGTTCTGAAGAATATTTTCCCCATGAACAGATGTATAAAGCTTATGATGCCTCACGGAAAATAGAAAGCAGCAGTCCATTTTTATTAGTAAAGCAACATCATCTGTACTATCTTCTTATAAAAGATTATAAAACAGCCCTTTCTACATGGGAATTTTGCACCTTATTTTCAAATAGTGTTTTCCTCAGCAGTTGTTAAGTATGAGACAATGACACACTTATTTTGTTAAAATCAATGAATAGGGAGGGAGCAGTGAGAGTTTGCATGTGTTGCTAATTTTTAGATTGCCAGTTTTGCAGTAATGCTAGAGTTGGGGACTGCAGACAGAGCTAGGTGTTATCGTGGTAAAACAAAACTCAGATGTTCACTTTGCATCTTTTTTGTCTTTCTTCTCAGCTTGAGTATTAAAGGACTTGTGTTCAGTCTGCAATTTTCAGCAAATCATTTGCACATCAACACTGTTAACCATCAGATACACTGTGACAATTGCTGAAGTCTTATTTTCAGCAAAACACATTTTGCTCCCCTCCACATGCGAACATTTCCACATATGCTTCTGCTGTCACATTTACAAAAGATATCAGTTAATGTAAAATTACCATATGTTCCTGACAGGATGGAATCCTTCCTAGTAATTTTTCACCAAATTTTCAATTTCTAATATTTAAATCCAAATAACATATATTATAAAGACGAGACATTGTTTTACTTGCTGTGTCAGGTAGTTATTAACCTCAGAGGTCATCCCTAATAATGAACAGCAACAAGGTTCATTTGTGAATTGGCCATTGCAATAAAATAGGGTGTATCTGGATATTCCAACACATTGAACCATTCCATTGCCTACATCCTAAATACACTGAATCTGAATATTCAGCCTTTTTTCTAGGTATACTCTGCTTGAACTTGCATCCTGAAATAAGAAGGAAATTATATAGTAAAACCAGTGACTGATTCCATTGCAAGAGCCCTTAATTCTCAGCAAGGAAATTAAAAAAAGTGCTCAATATAAGGTAAAATAATCAATTTTCAGTTCATAAGAGCCATAAACAATTTAAAAGCGCTATTGAATGTCATTACTCCATAAAGTTGTCATTAAGAAATTAGCTGAGCACCTAAGAAGCTGCTATCCTGTTAGAAAACTCTGATTCTTTTAAGAAGCATTAAGAAATCACAAATAGCACATGAATGAATGTTAAATGTGTGTTAGCGGTCAAGGGTTTACCTGAAATTTTGTCTGTACAGTTATGGTATTTATGGCTCAGATTCACACTCCAGCCCTCACCTTGTGGACAAGCTGACGCTCGGGCAGGGGATAGTTTACATGCAAGTCCAAGTTAGTGAAGGGATCTTCAAAGAGTGATACCTCTTTCATCATGCAATGTCATGCCCAAGACTAATGCCCAAACAGTAAAGGATTACAGAAACCACAGATAGACCAAGTTTACCCAACAAAGCACACTACCGTTTCCTGAATCTATTCTGACAGTTCTAGTACAAATCATTCTTTACTCTGGACGGAAAATATGAAAACCCACGCTGTTTTTTACCAATTTTGCAACACATCCTTTGAAAAACCAAAATTAGCCATGCTTCACCTGCTCCTTTCCTCCAGCCCTGCTTCCCCACACCCCAAGGTCCAGGTAAACAATTTAAGGTTATGTCTTCCATAGGAATTTTTGTTAGTTGCCACTCCCGTGGAGCACTGTGTGAAAGCCTTGCCCACGTGCAGCTACTAAGCAGATCTAATTATCAGGTCCTTTCTTCCTACCAGTAGCAGCAGCAACAGCTTCCAGCTTGGCTTGTTGCTGTTTTTTCCCAAATCACCCAAAATACAGAGAAGAAGGTGGAAAGACAGAGGGAACAGAGAAGCAGCAGTTCTTCATGCTGAAAGCAAAGGAAAAGGGGAGGAAAGGAAAAAAAGAACCGCAGTTAGAATTGCTGCTAAATGATATTATGCTTGCTGTCTAGCTGAACCCTGTGTCTTCCATCCCCCTGAAATCCTGGTGTCACTCATCACTTAGTAAAGTAAATGGTTTATTAATCAAGTAGACTAATTTGCTTGCTATTACTTGCTTTGCTTTACTTGTTACAAGTAATCTTATACCAAGTTGTCCTGAAAACAGTCAGCAGAATCATTTGTCATTCTATAGCCACGTACAAAAAGGAAAGGAAGATAAAACAGAGGAAGATTTGATCGACTTAATCAGAATGGCAAAAGGTGTAGCTTTACTGAGGTCTCTGAAGATAGGCCTGCTTACAGCTAACAAGGCTGGGTTGGGCACCCTTTGCTCTTGTTAATAAAAAAGAATAACTGCTGTATTTCTGAGGGTAGGAATATTCAGGGATCATTTACCATTTCAAATCTCCTCTGAATTGTACTGATCTTGTCCCTTGAAACTGAAAATATTATTGTGAAAAATTTCCTTCTGAAAACAACATTGCAACATAGCAGCTTGATATACCCCTGGTGAATCAAAAATTCAGATGAGAGCATTAATCAGCTGGCTTCACTGTACTATTTTGTTATTAAAAACAACAATAATGGCAAACAAAACACGATTCTTGAGTAAGTAAAATAATGACTTAATATTATCATCCCTTTGTAATTATTGATATGTGATTGCTGAATTCTAAGGTGCCATCAACAAATGTTAAAAAGGATGTTCTTCATTCCAGAAAGAGCTTCCTAGTGCCCATTCTGTTGTCTCAGAATTAATTCCAGAAGTAAGGCTTTCCTTTAATTAACTGTACCACTTGGGAATCTGTTCTGCTTCAAAAACATTTTTGATCCCATAAAATGCAGATGATCTTTCCACCGCCTTGTTGATTCTTCCTTTATCTGTGTAAACCAACAGATTACAGCCGAGGCTTCTGTATAGAGCAGTTCTGACTGGACCAAAATGAAAAGAGGGACAAGGTGGCAGCAGTCCATCGCTAGTGTTACTGTAGCTTACAAGTAGGTGCATGCAATGGCCTCCAAACCCCAGTCACCCCAGGCTTTAACATTGCTTAAAGCCACAGGAGGTCCAACCAGTCTACATTGCTATTTGCCTGCTTTGTTTTTTGTCTGAGGTAATTTTCAGTTTGTTATTGGCCGTTAAGGCTGACAGGAGACAGTAACCTTTAAGTTATTGGGCAGCTATAAGCAGCAGTACTTATTTTTTCTAAATTGTTAACACATCTGAAATAGATGCCATGTCACGATTAATATAACAGTAATGACACCTCTCCAGGGCATTCCAAAACAGTATATTCAAAGTTCACATTGTTTAATGGAACAATTAATGCAATAATTTTGACTCCAATATATCTTCACTTGTAAATCATCAAGCCATTAACCTTAATAAAGCCAACCTGCTGTCATTTATCATGTTCATCTAAATTGCTTGATACTGCAATAACAGAATACTTCATAGTAAGAAATGTTTGAATGGCCCAGTGAAACCTGATAAATTCAGCAACCTTTTAATGCACTGAGAGTACTTTGTAAAGAACAAAGGCAAGCTGGAAAGATACAAGAAAGAAAATGGGGCCAAAAAAACAGGTAAAGTTAAACATAACAAAATGGAAGGTGCTGATGGCAAACATAGTCCCTGCGTTATAACAAAAAACAGACATGTAAACTGCAGGGTAGGAAAACAGAACATCTTGGCACGCAAAAATAAGCTAAATCAAATAGCTACGGAGCGTAGACAATATGTATAAGTATCCCCTTGTGACTGAGCCAAACAGGCATGAAGTTTGAGTATGATCCAGTAGCTGGAGTGTACCGTGTTAGTCACATGATAAAACAATGCTAGGGAATGTTCAGCAAGATAAGGTAGTAGATCGGAGGCCCAATTTTATTTACCCATGAGAATCAGTCCTATTACAGTAATTTGTGAGAATTTTGCCCAGAAAATTTTGGTCAGAAAAACTACACCACTTAATTATAATGTAGATACCACCTTAACTCTTACAGGTCAAACTCCCCTCTCTACTGAAAATGCTAAATCACAGTGCAGATTTTCTGTTTCAGTTGCTTTCTTAATGATAAACTAATTCTTAACGTGTTTTGTTTGCCAATGCTTATTGATTTATATATTCAAAACTGACTAAATAGCTCCCAAATGAAATAATAAAAAAGCGTAGCAACACATAAGGAAAGTCATTAGAAGTTATCATAATATGTGGATGGGTGAAAGAGCAACTTGAATCCAGTGAACAATTAAGGGACTGCTTAACAGCATCACGAGGAATAATTTCAGAACTAAATGACCAAAATAAGGTTTAAAAAGAAAATGTAAAGGGAATGAACAGATTATTACGATGATAGCTGTCCATTACATAGAAAAATGGCACAGGTGAAAATGACTGTACTCCATACTGTTTTGAGGGGAAAGCAAGCTCTGAAAGAAAAACACCTTAAACATACTTTTTATTTTACCTCCCCCAATCATCAACTGTCAGCTTTACCTCACTTCATGCTTAAAAAGCTGTACTGGTTATGCACTAACCTGTGTATATTCAAGAAAATCTTGAATAACAATTTCTAGAAGACACAGAATACCATTTAAACTTACTGGCCCAGATCAGCAGCTGGCATATGTCATTGTAGTTCTGCTTAAATCAACATAACCTAGGTATCTTACTTAGCATTTCCAGAGGGAAATGATCATATATCTATGAATATCAGCCTGGCATTGTCTCCTCATTTAATGGAAAGGTCTATAATTGGGCACACTCCCAATTTGGATATTTTAAACTTTCTGAGATATTGGCTCAAGTTAAAAATACAACTGTTACTATCTATAACAGACACTTGGCAAACTTATCTCAACAAATATAGCAGATTTAATATTTCATATGAAATGATGATTTGCAGTAGTTCAAGGCAGGATAACCCCCATAGTATTCAGTCCCACAGTAGGACAGAATAGTTTGTTCCAAATTAACATATGAGTTGCATTACAGGTAAATGACGTGCAATAACCATAAACACATCTTTATTTTAGACCATACATTTCACAATATTTAGTCTCTACCAGCACTAATATTCCACACTAGGTGTGATTTCATTAGTCTTTGTGTCTTAGTTAAACAATGTGTGAAAAAATAGCAATGTAATGAATAATGTATGCCCATCACCCATAGTCATCTAAGCGGACTGGATTTTTTCCCCACATCTCTTATCATCAACAGATTAGTAGAATTTGCTTCACAAAATATACATATTGGGGGGGGGGAAGTTAACCCAGAGTTTCATACATAGCCTCTTTTCTTGGCAGTTCCTCAATCTGTTATTGAAAACCTTGCTCTAGGTACTAACTCTGCATTGGAATGTCCAGTGAGGTAACAGAATCAGAAAGAAGCGCCCTTGGAGGGTTAAAGCCATAGGATTTTTGGTTGCATTAGCCAGCTGTACCACCAACTGTGCAGTTCTGCTTTGGCAATGTAACTTAGCATTACCCCAACTATTAATAAATTATTTCAGAAAAAGAGAACTCTTCCCGATGTCTTTTAGTGCATTCACTGAATTTCAACTCAGAGATCTTTCTCCAGCCCAGCATTGGCTTGGTAACAATATTATAATTATGTTTGTGCATTTGGCAAAGTTACGTCATTCTTGCAAGTGAATTTCTGCACTTTCAAGTGCCCATAAAATGAGATTAGAAACATATTGCACACCTACGCTCTTCAGCAGAGTGGGATGCAAAACAACCTGCATGTCGATTTGGCACACTGCAGTACCCTGCAGGCGGTCCACCTCAGCCTGGAAAACGTCGGGGCTATCTCAAAGCAGAACTACCTGCTCTGCTAACGCAAACACTTTGTTTCTGGCTCTGTAGCCAGCTTAGTGAGGATCTCAGCATTGTGTGGTATTGGCATGGACGGGTCCAGACATGTCTGAAACTCCTGGAAACACAACCTCTGTCTGTTGATTAGGGCACTGGTCCTGGGCAGAGCAGAATGAGTTCAGGCTGTGAGTCAGAGCTATGTGGGGCTGGCAAGAGAGCATCAAAACACTGAGAACCCTGGAGACAAAAGCTGCCGAAGCGCTGCCAGTTTCCCTGGACCAGACAAACGGAGCTGGAAATCTCCATTTTCCTGAAAAAGTGTAAGATCTTTGAAGGGGTTTCTAATTTGACAAGTGAAGTATTTCAATAAATCCATTTCCAAACCTGGTCAAAACTTAGAAGACCAGAAGTATAACACAAAAACAGGTGTTACATATGAATAGAAAGTCTTGGTCTGGAAATTCATGTTTTAGACATACATTCCTGTTCTTTGCCTGTTAAATACATACAATGTAACCACTGATAAATATGTGTTCAAAAGAGTAATGAGAGGCAAGTAAATGCAACACAACTATAAAATTCAATGTATAAAGGTGATAAAATGGCTAGCCAAAATCAGAAGTTAGAGAACAAATATTCAAGGTTTATAAAAGATAATAAATGTACATTATAAAACATCCATTCCACCACATTTTCTACTATTTCTGGTGTTTATGATGGCAATAAATATTAGTTGTATTCTAATTGTTAATGTGCCTCAGAGATAAAATTTCACAACAGCATGGGTGATATTTAGATGTGAATTTATTTATTTATTTATTTATTTATTTAAATAGCAATGACTTTGGTCTTTCTTCTTGTTCACAGCCTGGAAATTTTACTCTTAAGCATTTATTGTGTATCATCCATCATTGCATTTCATTCTTCTCATATTTATATATGTTTGGTGTTCTTAGGAGTGCATGGTACTTCTACTAGCGTGTGCACACCATGGGAATCTATTGTGATTTATGTTTTTCTTTTACTGTGCAACTGTCATTAGTAAACTCCTAATTCCAAAATTGTTTCCAGCAGTTCATTAAAATTCCCACATACTAGCTCTCAAATCTAATTGTTAAAAAGAGGGCTGATATTAAAGATGACTGAGTACATTTCTGACAAACCATTAGATAAAAACACTGCTCATGGTTGTTTCCTCAATGACATTAGAATAAAAATAAATCCACTTAAGTCAGTAGAGTTAAAATAGTACACAGCTATGTAAACAGAATGATCAAATATAAATATAAATGCTATACTAAGTTGTAGGAAAGTGCATAAAATTGTATAAAAATGTGGAGAGTTTTTCAAAGGCAACCCAGAACAGTGACATACTCAGAACCTGCTGAAATTCCACTGCAGCAAAAGCCCATTTATACTTTTGAAAAATTTCACTTTTGTGAAGGTCACAGAGAATCTAAACTGCTCTTTTTTCATGTCATGAATGTGTTACTTCACAAGCAGTTCTCCTGATTTCCTATTTCCCTTGAGAAATTCCCCAAGTGCCTCATCTCTCCTATATTTGGCTGTCTCCTAAATATCTCCTTATCATCTTGAAGTTGCCACCCAGCTGCTCAAATTTTGGAAATCCTACCAACTTCATAATCTGCCTTGTTTCTTAGGACATGTCTTGCCTTCCCTTTTGCATTTCTTTCTATACATTTGCATTCATTTGCTCTTCCATGTCCTTTGGACTGCTTGGCTTCAGCTCTACTGAAAATGGTGGATTCTGATGAGTGTTTTACCTTCTGGCTACCTTGCTTTGCCCTGGAAAGACTATGGATATTCACCTCTGATGGTGATGATCTGTGGCTTTCATATCAGTGTTTCAAAAAGTGTGATGACCATTTTCTGTGGGGTAGGACTTTGCATACTAGAGGAAATCATGCAAATAGTAACTTTAGTGGATAGCTCAAGCAATTTTTGAAAGCTGGAAACTACTGGCATTAAAGAACAGAATCAGGAACTATAATAACGATAATAGACAAATTGATCATAGTAGTCATTGACAAATCTATTGATCAAAAATCAATTTTTTTCTATGCTAGGCATAAACCTCCATTAGTCGTATGTATCTAGGTGAGAGAAAATCTGAGTTTACTGCAAAATTTCAGTGAAAATACCAGAATTCCAGACTAACAGGAAAGATGAGAGACTAGAAAACCCTATTTATCTTAAGTTCAGAGTTGTTGTTGTTTTCTGGAAGAATTATTTCATGGATCATTTATTTGAATATTAGTCTTTTTACAAGGTTTTATTTCCTAGACATTCATGCTTGCTTCAGAGATAGGCTGTATTCAGGATGATAGCTCTGAAAGAAGTGCAAGATAGAATATTAGTTTCTGTCCATGGTCTTCTGCCTTTTATAAGGAAGAATAAATCATGTGAGAGAAAAAAAGAAATAAGAGGTGACTTTACGTGAACCTCAGTATTAAAGCAAACTGTTTTGTGATGGATGTTTGAACACAGCTAAAAATCAGTTTTCCACTTTAAATGAAACTTTCTTTTCCTAGACTTTACCACAGTGATTTAATAATATGATACTTTGATAAGTAGAAATGTTCTGAAGCACACAGAAATAATATGAGTAGTGACAGTTAGCATTCTTTTCAGTACATAAAACCACTTTGGATATTAATTCATTTTCTGGAGTAAAAAACCATAATCTTCAGAATATGTAAATTGATCTTTGCTGTGCAAATTAAAAATTATCTGCTTACAGAAAAGCTTGAAATTGTAGTGGAATAACCCTACATATAGCAAGTTGAAAAACGATTAATCTTTACAATTTAATTTCAAAGAAATTGAGTAAAATTCTCCTCAGGATATAGGAAATGAATTTCAGAGATTCACAATGAATTTTCCGGATAGTTTGGTTGCTTCTAGATTTTTTACCTCAAGAAATTCTGACAATCCAGAAAGTTGAGTGACACAACTATCCCACTTAAAATACACTTCATAAATATTGTAAATATCTTCCCCTCACTCAAAATAAATCAGAGTAAAAGATGGAATTGATAACTTATACGCACCCGATCTCTGTTCTGATATTTAAAACTTATCACCTCTTATAACTGTGTTAATGTGTGGCTCAGGAGCCCACTTTCCATGAGTCTATTAACTGTAACAAGGTGGGTCATTTTCTCTGGTGAAATCTGATCTGCTCAAAGTGCAAAAATTCCAAGAGAGAGAACACAGGTTAAAAGCCCGTGATGGCACAGGTCTTTAATGACTTGCAAAGAGCAGGGCCTGCTAACTACAGGAGAGGGACGAAAATGAGTTGGATGTATTGCTTCTTGATTACTATGCGCGGAGGTGAGTTTTGAGCAGATTGTTCTTCCAGAACCTTGCTAACAAAAGCCCATTTATTTTCCACTCTCCCATGTAAATCTGCATCGTTCAGAGAACACAGGGGAGCTCCCTAATGACACAGAGCCAGGATCACCGTCTGCTGGTACAATGGTAGGAGAGGCCTGTCAGCAGCCAGACTGACCCAGTCTTTTTTGTATTATAAAGCCAAAGTTATACTTTGACTGACTCAGACAATATAGAATAGAGTTTCTATATAGCTATGAATGTTGATATCTGTATCAATATAGAATTGGAGTTTCATAAATAGCTGATAGAGCCTCCTTTTTCCTGTCTCATGCAGAGATTGAACAATAAAAGCCCTAAAATGCAGCTTTTATGCAACACAGTGCAAAACTGCTCACATTTCACAGGCCCTAAACAGAGTAAAAGTGACAACATCTTCACTTGTGTCAGACTGATGCAGAAGTTTAAGCTGTTGAAAATCAGCCAATTAAAGAGAGCTAGATTTTATCCTAGAATTTACTTATTTTCCTGTTCAAATGAGATGAAAGAATTTTGAAAGCAAACCCCAAAATGTGTAATACCGTTGACAAATTGTCAGGCACCACACTCAAATAGTTATCCCTGTATTCATCATTACTCTCTGCAATGGGCAATGACATAATCTATCAACTAGAAAAATAAACACGAAGAAGAGTTCAAAATAGCCTTAGAGAAGCTTTAAGAAAGCTGACAGTTGGTATTTTATACCCGCTTGCTCATTTAATAGTCTAGAACACCTACAAAGTCCATGGTCATTTATATTAATTGACTCATTTCCATGGCATCTTTCTGAAGACAATCATGTGATTCAGGGCAGTGATTAAATCAAGTAGCAGGCACAGATATTCATAATCAACACAAAATAAATGGTCCTGATGTTATATTCTGAACTCTTGCAGACTGCAGAGAAAGCTGGCGTGGAAATACCCTAAATACCTGAAGACTGACAATTTGCAACACAAAATATGGTCCTGATGTTATATTCTGAACTCTTGCAGACTGCAGAGAAAGCTGGCGTGGAAATACCCTAAATACCTGAAGACTGACAATTTGCAGAAATTACTAAAATGTCAATGATTAGTCCAGTCATTCAGATTCTGGAGCATCAGTGACTGCTCTTATTTGCCCATCCAGATCTATGACTGCAGTATGAATGCCTAAAATGAGCACAGATCTGGATATGTGTGCTCAAAGCAAACCACACCTTTCAAAAGATTATCAGCTTTATTCTGCATTAAAATAAATCTCTGGTGGTATTCTAAGGTAGTTCTAATGTAAGTGTAATACAGAAATCAGTTTAATATTTAAAACATAAAGTGACAGCTGTAAAGTCATCACTTAAGAGGATTAGATTCATCTTTAAATTGTAAATGACATCATCTAAAATCTTAGATACTGTAATATTGATTTTGTATCATTTACATGCCTGGCATAGAATGAAAATGGATAGAAGTTTCAAGATTTGTTTGGTGAGTCTGCAAGCAACGCTAGCTCTAACATGATCCTGAGGCTGCAAGAAATTCTGAAAATTGTAGGGTATTGACCTTTGAAACATAACCCAAACACAATCTCTGCCTATATACTCTCTAGAAAAATTCAGTGTTTCTTTGGGATTTTATTCTCCCTCTTCCTCAACCACTAGCTTAGTAAAAGTTTTGATGGGCAGGGCCAGCCCAATTGGCAGACCCCCTAGTGTTGACTAACCAGGTAGCTTTTGCTAAATGTGTGTCCCAATGTTTGAACGTCCCAGCACCCATTGCTCCCAGTGTAGTCTGTAACAGTCCATTGTATCGTTTGATTTTCCCAGAGGCTGGTGCATGATAGGGGATGTGATACACCCACTCAATGCCGTGCTCTTTGGCCCAGGTGTCTAGGAGGTTGTTTCGGAAATGAGTCCCGTTGTCTGACTCAATTCTTTCTGGGGTGCCATGTCGCCATAGGACTTGCTTTTCAAGGCCCAGGATAGTGTTCTGGGCAGCGGCATGGGGCACGGGATATGTTTCCAGCCATC
>NW_008796110.1:5368722-5370627 GCF_000699145.1 Aptenodytes forsteri
AATAATAATAATAATAATGATAAAAGAATATACAAAATAAGTGATGCACAACGCAACTGCTCACCACCCGCCGACCAAGAAGCGGTCACCACCGCACAGCCAACTCCCCCAGTTTATATACTGAGCATGATGTCATATGGTATGGAATATCCCTTTGGCCAGTTTGGGTCAGCTGTCCTGGCTGTGCCCCCTCCCAACTTCTCGCTGGCAGGGCATTAGAAGCTGAAAAGTCCTTGACTAGTGTAAGCACCACTTAGCAACAACTAAAACATCAGTGTGTTATCAACATTATTCTTGTACTAAATCCAAAACACAGCATTATACCAGCTACTAAGAAGAAAATTAAATTTATCCCAGCCAAAACCAGTACAGTATTATAGGACAACATATCATTTTGTGCATTATATGCTTATGGGTGTTCCAATTTTAATTATCTTCTCAGGACTTTTACAAACATTAGTAACTAGATAAAAAAATAGCAATCAAGCATTAAGGCCCATAAAGAAAAACTTTAATCTTATTGGAAAGAAGCTAAATGCTCTAAATAACCATCCAGTTCAAGCTTGGTGCCATACCTAAAACATAAAAAATCTTAACAATGTTTTTGATTTCTTAATAATTTGTAGGACTCTGCATTTGAATTGTGAATAAGAATATTTTTCCTATAATACTGAATCAAATTTCAACACATAGGTGTCTTCACAGAAAAATTCCAATTGCAGCCATATGAAAGCAAATCCTGTAAGTTATTCTTGATTTTTAGGATGAGCATGCACACGATTATATTAGCTGTCTTTTTTATGTAGGGGACATAAGACATTGAACTTGAAAATTCATTAACAATTCATTAATCATTCAAAGATATTTCTCCAATGTTTGTCTGATGGAGTAAAATTTCAGGGACTTGCATGCTACCATTCATTTAAAATATGATGCTATACCTTCACTGGTCTTCATTTATTTTTGTGCTAAAATCCATCACTGATGAGATGAATTAAATGATTTTACCCTTTTCAGTTTTAGTCAGATGCAGTGGAAAAAATCCAATGCCTTAAAATAGTGAAATACAATACCTAGTGAAAGTACGATGAAGGTTGTTGCAAGGAACAGGTATCTTGAAACAACTGTCTGGGAGATTGAGATTTTTCTCTTTAATTACACTGGTAATTAATTGCATCAGTAGCCACAAGAATTTCACATTCTCTGAAGAATGTGAAGCAGCAACTCAGCAGAGAAGTTGTTCTCTGAGACAAGTCAAATTCCTCAGGAGAACTTGGCTGAGACATGATTATATACAGCGCTCCCAGGCTAGCTGGTTGTTTTTGTTCTATTTAGTTCAGTCCCCAGTGACTCAGGATATTGTCACTGTTGCCTGAAATTATAAGTTCCATTATATTGACCAAAAATTTATTAAAAGAACTTTTAAGTATGGCTCTTGTTACTAAGCAGTTTTCTTTAACAAAAACAGGAGATTTTACTTGTCAGGCAGGACTCCTCCAGACCTGTACACCCAGATTTTTGACCAGCCCTGTATCATTCCTGTTTATCCACACTATTTCCATATATTTTTGCATTGTAAATGTTTTGCGATTGTCTTGTTTATCGCTACTGTTATTAGATGTAGCAGCAGCACAATGGTGGCAGTATTTTGGTCCATTTTGCTTGAGGCTATAAAAAGAAATATATATACATATATTGGTATATAACTATGCATATATGTATGTTTGTTGTGGTTTAACCTCAGTCGGCAACTGAGTACCACACAGCTGCTCGTTCACTCCCCCCCCTCCCCTGGTGGGATGGGGGAGAGAATTGGAAGAGTAGAAGTGAGAAAACTCGTGGGTTGAGATAAAAACAGTTTAATAATGGAAATAAAATAATAATAATAATAATAATGTAGTAATA
>NW_008796110.1:5370817-5378750 GCF_000699145.1 Aptenodytes forsteri
CCCCCTCCCAGCTTCTTGTGCACCTCCAGCCTTCTCAGTCGGTAGAGCATGGGAAGCTGAAAAGTCCTTGACTAGTGTAAGCACTACCTAGCAACAACTAAAACATCGGTGTGTTATCAACATTGTTCTCACCCTAAATCCAAAACACAGCACTGTACCAGCTACTAGGAAGGAAATTAACTCTATCCCTGCCAAAAACAGGACAATGTTACAGGCGTGAGAATTCAATCTCAAGGCCTAGATTTGCAGAGAGCGGGACGTTACCTTCCCTCTTTTTTGCTAAAGTTCTAAAACCAGTGACCTGAGTTCATCCCACATTCTCTTAGGTACTTAACAGACAATTAAATTAGAAGCCTAGTTACTGAAAGCTTCTCTTATGGAGAGTTATAGACATCTTGACAGAATGATTCATATCTTACACAAGCTGACTCATTTTTTGGAAATTAATATCTTTTTGCACTAATGATAGAGGGAGCCTAAGATGAACAGACTCCCAACTTAGGCAGCCCAGCTAAAGACACAAAATTAGATAAGTGAATTTAGGTCCACCTAATTAATCTCTATCTATGTAAGGAAGTCTCTTTCAAAATTGCCTCATACTTGTGTCACAAAACTGAGGACATTTTTTAATTCAGGAATGGTTTTAATACAATTTAAAGAAAAACACAAACAAGAGATCTCCAGTTTGGGCAACATTTTTTAGCTTGAAAATTCCTGACTCTTTTAGTGATCAGAAAGCTTTCTTTTCTTCTTTATTTGAAAACTTGGATGAGAAAAAACACGGTGCTTTAGTTGTGGAAGTTCTATCATTGCCTCCAGCATACAGCCAGTCAATCAAAAGTCTCTGAGCTGTCAAAGTGACTAAGTGAAAGAAGAAGAAAAAGCTAAAAAGGGGGACAACATTAGGGGACTGAGTGCTTTCACATTTGGAACTGTAGAGTTGAGAGTAAGGTTTAAATACTTGAAAAGCAGGAAAACAGGGACAGATCCTTGATGAGATGTTTATATGTACACGAGAAAACGAAAGGATAAAATCATGGGAAAGGGAACTTTTCTGAAAAGTTGTTCTACAGTACATTTGATTGACTAGCTCCGGTTAGTGGCAGTGCTGTAACTCCAACTCTAACATCACAGCCTTTCTTGTTCAACTTTCCAGAGAAAGACCAGTTGACCACTACAAATGTCAGGAAGATTCAAGGCCATTTTTAAGTTTCAAAATTATGTTGTGACCTTATGTTGCTAGACCCAATATATGAGCAAAGCAACAAATGTTATTGTGGATAGTAGGAGCCAAGGTACAGAGATATGCTGTTCAAGTTTTCCCACCCATGCAGTCCTAACTTGAACTTCATTTGCCATTGATTTGTGAGAGGAGGTACTGCGATGTTAGTTCAGATTACATGGTTGCTTTAAGAGATGGGTGAATATAAAGAATTTAGGCCAGGATCTCCAGTTATTTGAATTTATATTCAAAACCACATTTTAAACTCATTTTTGGAGCATTGTAAGAAGCTCCAAAGCACTTTTTGCTTACATTTGTCCGTAACGATCTGTAGGACAGGGTAAGTTTTCACACAAAACTACAACCTTTAACACCAAACTGGCAAAACATTCACTGTGAAGCACATTTCAAAGAGATAATTTCATAACTTGATAGTTTTTCACAAGCAGTTTTTGTAGAAAGGTCCTGGAAAAAAAGAAAACAAATGAGGAAAAATACTTGCAGGAGAAGGAGTTGAAAATACATGCTTCTATTCCTTACTCTATTACTCTAAAGGATAAGGGAAAAACCAAGCCAAACACAGCAAATCAAGATTCAGCTTACTTTTTTTTCAGTACCTAAAAGCAAACACTCTCTTCATCTGTGCAGCAATGTTTCCTCTCTCGAATACATGTATGAGAGTATTTTGGCTCTCAGCTGAGTGGCTGGGGTTTTATAATATAGCTGTACTATTTTATAATTTCTCTTACAGATTCTGCTCACAAACTTGTCTTGTAAGACAATGAATTCCCTTCTGTAAACACATTGCCTTAATCTCAGATTTTACATTCCCCCATCTCTTGGTATGTAGATGATGTGGGCTATGCAGAGCATACTTTTGTCTTCATGTCTTTAACCTAATATTCTAGAAACAGACTTGAACAGAATTAAAACCTTTTAATTGGGAATTTTCTGAGACACTAAACTACTATCGTCTTCCTATATTTGCGTTGGTCCCCATCAGCAGCATGTGCCATAAATTGATGAGAGTTAATTCTAGGGACACAAGCTAATTATATGGTCATATTTAACAGGCATCTGTGTTCATGTAAGAATTTAAAACCTTATTTACTATTTTTCTTGCCTTCCCAAATTTAGTCCTTATGGTATGGGAAAAGAAGGAATGCACCATAAAGGCCAAGAAAACCTCCATAAATAGCATTTGTTTATTTATTTATTGGAATCTCCCTCATGTTTTGTTTTTTTTTGTTTTGTCTTTAATATGTTATCAGAAGTATTATATCTGTTTAAAAATATTTGAAGGATAATATTGTTTTCATTTACTTTAATAAGAACAGTTCCAGGATCACAGTATGTGCAAAGAACATTATCATTTAATAAACATATGCCTGAGCATTCAGAACTCCCATTTGCTTGTAAGGATGTAGAAGACAGCAATAGTTACTAAATATTCACTGTATTCACTAAATATATCAGGACTTACTATTTAGTGTAGTCAGTAGGTTTTCAATGATTGTATGACTTTCTTCCCTTGGGTACTTGAAGACTAAAACACTGACTGAGAATTATAGTTTGGGGATCAGAATGCAAATTTAAAGAAAAATCATTGCATTTTATGTGAGTGACTTGGAAAAAAGAAAGATGCTAAACTTGTATGCAAATTGGGATTTTATGTTTTGCTGTTTCCTCTAGGACACAAGACACAACTCAAAACACAAATACTTGTACATCAGGATAACATTAGCCAAGTTTGAAACTATATAGAGCCATATACAATGAATATCCATGCAGGAAAACCGTTTGTGTGAGAATGAGCTAAAATTTACAGAATGTCAATATCATGACTTAATGCTCCATAACTTTAGGCTCCAGCGAAGAAGTTAGGTGCTCAGGGAGCCGTAATAGGTCTCAAGCCGGGCAGGACTTTAAAGAAGAACTGTTAGACCTGCTCCATAATGCAGGAGACCACTGCAGTGGTCTCTAAAGTTGTGATCAAAGAGCAAAGTAATCACTCTCAATGAGAAAACTCATTTCTCCTGGGAAAATCTATCTCCTGCCTGCTACAGCTATAAAGTCAGGAGTTTTCTTCCAGCCTGACTTTCTAATTGGCAGCTTTCAGTAACTTCCTGAGTCAACCAAAATCTATTCAGTCCTCTCAGATCACTAGATCACTTCTTTCCTTGACTATGGAGAGCAGTCTGGAAGTCAGATCCCTTCTCCCTACCTGATACTCTCCCAGCCAAGCAAACTCATTCCCTCCCAAAAAGGGCACGATTAACCCATTATGCATAAGGCAGGATAAAACTGTCCTTCTCTTCAGCTGCCCATAATCTTTCTGAAAGAATATAGTAGTCAGTAAACTGCAAGTAAGCAAACATAAAACACATATCCTCCTTCACCAGCTTTCCCCAGGCTCTGTCTATAGAAAATAGCAAACGATGAAATTTGCCACATGAGTCATAACACTTACACTAGACACCTGCCCTGAACTTTCTCCTAGAGGAATCCATCCTTTTTTGTTGACTGTGGAGGGCATCTAATCAAAACTTCCCTCCCTAGCAAACGTTAGATTTGCAAATACACAGCTGTACATCTACCAGGCTCTGTCTGCTCATGGACTTAAGCTCTGAGAGAGCCACTGTTGAGGTCTTTCTCCAGTGATGCTATACAGTGAGAACCATTCATACCTTCAATAGGTGGGTGGGTCTGTGTTTTGATACCTGGCAGCTGATAAGCCAACTGCTTGCTGTATCTAGAAATTGGAAGTTCCTTTTCCTAGCTCTTTCTAGTTCCTTTACTGATGGGTGCACTGACAGTATCTAATAATGAAGTGATTTATTCTGTGGTACAAGTTTTTCTTCTGCTTTGCAGCATTTATTATAATACAAATCTCTAATCTGTGTATTTGCAGATTTTGTCTTTTATGCATTTTGTTGGTACACTTAGCACTTTTGAGTTATTATATTTAACTTTGATATAGTCTAAATATTGAATAAATCTATTTTTCTTCTCTGATTTGGATGTTATTTTGAACCAAAATATTGCCTGCAATGAATGTTCATTCTCTGAATCACAAAAGAAAGCATATTTGTTCTATCCATTGTCATGCAGGTTTTTTTCTGCAAAAACGCTTTTTTTTCTTTCTTACTTTCTTTAACAGCAGAGATGAAACGTTGATAAATTAACACTTATATTGTAGGCAATCTCAGGAAAAGAAACATTAACAAACAGTTATGATTAGACTTTTGGGATCAAGAGTTGATAAATGAAATTACTTCAGTTTATTTTTAATATTTATGAAGAAGCAATCTGTTTGTTAGAGTGCTTACAATGTAGCAAAAATGTGAAAGTGGTTTGGAACCTAAATTACTAGCTATAATTACAGTGGGACTTTGCATTCACATGAAAGGACTAGGAGACTGCAGAACAGCCCATGGGGCCTTTTATCCTTAGCTAAATGCTGATGATGAATTTACTTGCTATTTCTTTGAGGGATGTGTTATCCCACTGCTAGGTGTTTGCAAACAGTTACTGAATATATGTTAGCTCAAGGTCTAGAATATTGCGCTCACATTTATTAGTCTCTTGCAAGAAGGATCCTATCTTTCTCCTTTACACAGATATTTTATGGCAGAATTTATTACTTTTTATTCACAAATATAGCTTCCATTTTTTTAAGCAATATTCACATACCATTATAGACTTCCTCGGACAGCAGCAATCAAAAAGAGATTTAGAAAATCCCAGAACAACAGAGCACCAGTTTTTCACATTCAGCTGATTATAAATGAGCAAACTATAATATCGTCTTGTCAGTATGTGTGTGGATTTCTTTGTGTACATATACATACAATTAACAGCACACATATACCATTATGATTAAAAGACATGTATATGTGAAACATATTTAATTATATAATGTATAATGTATAATCTAAAATGTATGCATTCTGCTGTCTCCAGTGGGTTGGCCGGAGAAGGAAGGACGAATGCTCTGGTGGGGGAAAGAAACAGGGTATAGATGGGCAGGGGGGAGGAGCAAGTGAAAGCAAAAACTTTTCTTGCTTGTGAATGAGGAGTGCTCACAAAATCTAAGAAAATGGAAAACAGTAGTGCTGAGACAACAGACTACCAGACACTTTCTCAAAGCAGGTATTTTGTTTCCCCAGTTCAGTAAATGACGTGCTTTGTATCTACTTCACAGAGGAAAGTACCTCACAGTCCACAAGGCATGGGTGTAAGTGCAGAGAAGCTGCCTCAGGAATCCTTCCACCCATGCCCAGTATAAATAAGGGATATTAACAAGCCATTCTTGTTCCACTCAGTCCTGCTGTAGACCCTTCACTATGCACGCACATTTAACTCTATCTGTGCCCAAGATCTTTTTTTGATATATATATCATACCTGTAGAATATGTGTGTGGGTAACTACGGTACTTAGCTGGTGAAATATGAAGAAATGAGAAGCTAATGTTAGATCTCTATAATGGATCATTCCTTAAAAGAAGTTTAAGCATCTGCATAAATTAGGAAATATTAATACTGAAAAAAAAAAACCCAAACCACCAACCCTCACAGAAAATTTGATAGTCTTCTTAGAAATATTGCAGAAAATATTTAAATTAAATTAAAACTTTAGTATGAAACAGACTGGTAATTCTATTCTAAGTCCAAGTCTCAAAGTATTCTGAACACTTGATCTGCTATTGTTGCATCTATAATGTAGAAAACTACAAGACAGCACAATTAACAACTTTAATTAGCTATAAGCAAAAAGACCATAAAAGAAATATAAATAACATGTTGTAATTAAGAAGTAAGTAATACTAGTCTTAAAAGAAATGCAACATGTTTCTCTAAGTGGTTAGATGACTGAAGGTACAGACTTTCTTTTTTTTCATGTACTCATGCAATGTTCATGATTCATTTGTTAAGGCTATAGGTCAACAGCTTGGTATGCTGCTGAAAACAAAGAGTGAAAAATAAAAAAGTTGGAATAGCCATGCAATGGAAAGAAGCTATGATATTGGGTTTAAAACTCAGACTCTGAAAACCATTTTTATTTTTGTCTCTGATACAAATTTTCCACATAATATTGTTGACAGATCCCACCAAAAATGTTATTCTTACTGCAAATCAACCAGCTTGGTGGCATTATGCCAGCTGTGATTTTAGACTCTTTCTCTAGATGTCTGTAAAATATGGTTTAGTAACAGAAGTGCAGATAGCATAATAAGGAAGAGATTAATTATTTAACTGAAGATTTGCTATGGCTTGCTATAGTTTGTAGTAGTAGTGATTCTGCACTGTCATTTGAGATTATTTCCCAAGCACTCAGTGGTCACTATAAAAATTTCTTACACTCCATTTGGGGTACTCGGTGTTCCAGATTATGTTCCCCTGTAACAGCAAGTTATATGTCACTGGAAATGGCATTGACTCATTGACTCAGAAAAAAAACAAGCCCAAAACCCCAACCAACACTAAAAAAACCCTTTTACTGGAAGACAATATTTCACTGGAATACAGGTCTTCTTACCCTGTTACTATCTCTTCTAGGAAAGCTTGGAAAAATATTATAGACACAGTGAAAAACTGGAGTGAGCTCCTGCTAACATCACAAAGCTGCCTTGTCTATGAAGTCATACAGGTTTACAGGCAGTCAAGTGCTGTAGGAACGACAGGGAAAAATAACAAATATTTAAATAATGAAGTGCTTGGATATTAAAATGCCTGAAGAAGGAAAAAAATAGAAAAGAGATAAACTGAGACTAAGGCAATTTTGAGGCTGTATTTGAGTTGAGTTTGGTATTCCTAATATAACTGAGAGTAATTTCTTCTGTTCTTTCCTTCACTGTCATTTACACAGTTTGCAAATTCCCATGGAGTATGTGTTTGTTATGGAAAGGGCTGGCAGGAACAATCCTCAGATTAAAGAAATTATTTTACAAGTTCCTGGATTTTTCCTGCAATTAGTAAAGGAGGTGACCTAATGCTGTTTTTATAACATTTATTTAACTATTACGGCTACTTAAAAGTGGTCATTTTACACTTCATCTTATTTAGACTCTTCCAGGAAACCAAATTCACCAGATCACTTGAGTGTTTTTTTGTACCACTTCTGTTCTTCCTGCACAGACAGAATACTCTGAGAAAACAAATGCCATTGTTTATCTCCATCTTCCATGGAGACCTAAGCAATATCTTTTATCATAACTCCTGTTATTGTATTTCCTTTAGCTGTTTATTCTACCATTACACAGCAGAAGCTCTGAGTATCATCAAAGCTTACCAACCTTCATTAGATCATAACAGCACAAGGATGTAGGTTACATTCTCTAGTTATTTTAAGAGTTGCTTGACTTGCTGAAAGTACCATTCATACATCCAGCATGGGATTCATCTAGTCTGATGCAGGCATCTGCAATACAGATGTCTATGCCTGAGCCAGCAGTGTATATTCCCTTTATAGCCAATGGAGAGTGTCCTAGGTACTTGCCCATCTTATCCCACACACCCTGCCACTCATAATTATTCAGCCTTGGGGCAGATCTCTGGATGATATTCTTAAATTGCTTACCAACTTTAGACAAAACCGAAACAATATTCCCAAGAAGTACCAATAGAAGTATCTTAACTACCCAAGGATGTTCAAAATACTGAAAAGTTACTGTAATGAAGGAGGAAACATCATAGAAGAAGGTAGTGACA
>NW_008796110.1:5379323-5430771 GCF_000699145.1 Aptenodytes forsteri
CCCCCGGCCAGCTTTCCCCAGTTTATGTGCTGAGCATGACGTCACATGGTATGGAATGTCCCTTTGGCCAGTTTGGCTGTGCCCCCTCCCAGCTTCTTGTGCACCTCCAGCCTTCTCAGTCAGTAGAACATGGGAAACTAAAAAGTCCTTGGCTAGTGTAAGCACTACTTAGCAACAACTAAAACATCGGTGCGTTATCAACTTTGTTCTCCTCCTAAATCCAAAACACAGCACTGTACCAGCTACTAGGAAGGAAATTAACTCTATCCCAGCTGAAACCAGGACAGAGAGAAACAAGCATTTCTAGAATGCAGCTCACCACCTCTTAATGTAGATTCCCAAATTAGGTCAGATGAATCACACCTTAAAAATCGCTATACCTCTCCGTTGTCTGTTAAGCATGTTGGGTGACTGGTTCAGATATAGATAAATGATAAGCATTCCTCTCTTTCCAAACCTGCCAAAGCTTGTTTGCCTCATTCTTTTCAAGAAAAAATCCTATGGGTCTTATTTTTTAACTTCAACATTATTTTTTAATAACTTTTATCTTAGCTTTACTTTCCACAATAGTGTTAGTTAATTACATTTAATTTGTTGACTGTCTGTTTAAGACTGGTCATTGTGTTAGCTCCAGAGCTGATACAGGGGAAGAAAGAGTTTCAATAGGCAATTTTATAGCCTAATTAAAGACATAAATGTGTATAAATTAGAGTGTGATATTTTAAATGTTCTTTGACTGGAACTATCCTGAGACTACTCCTTTCCGTGGGATAGCGGCTTCCAGCTATCCTTTCAAAGACTGGAATAAAGTTTGCTCTTTGAAAAGAAAGAGAAAGAAATTGCATCATGATGATAACATCTTTTTAAAAAAATATTCTAGCAGTTAGGTACGTAACTGGTTAGATTGGGTGAGTTCTTTGAAAACCCTCAGTTTAAAAAGAAAATTGATTCCAGGTGCTCAAAGTATTAGGTTATTCTGTAACAGGCAGGTATCACTGCTTCCTAGAAAAGAATAGAACAGCAACAAACAGGCTGAGCTGTTTAGTGTACATTAGCCTATTCTTATTCCTGGCACATGTGTTTGAGGAGCCAACAAGGAAAGGATCTCTCCTGGACCTGATACTTACAAACAGGGAAGAACTGGTTTGGATGTGAAAGTCAGAGACCGCCTTGATTGCAGTGGTGGTGTTCAAGATCCTAAAAGGAGGGAGTAGGGCAAAAAGCAGGACTGCAATCCTGGCTTTCAGGAGAGCAGACTTTGGTCTCTTCAGGGACCTGCTCGGAAGAATCTCATGGGATATAGCCTGAGAGAGAAGAGGGGTGCGGGAGAGCTGGTTGATATTCAAGGATCATTTCCTTCAAGCCCAAGAAAGAGTCATACCGACAGGTAGGAAATAAAGCAAAGGCAGCATGTGGACTGCATGGATGAGCAAGGAGCTCTTAACTGAACTTAGATAAAAAAAGGAAGTATATCAGAGGTGAACACAGGGGCAAGTGAACCAGAAGGAGTATACAGTTGCTGTCCAATCTTGTAGGGATAGGGTTAGGAAAGACAAGGATAACCTGGAGTTGAACCTGGCAAAGCCAACATGAAAGGATTCTACAAGTACATAAACAGCAAAAGGAAGACTAGGGAAAACATGCCCCCCCTGCTGAATGGGGCAGGGTGTTTGGTGACAAATGACATGGAAAATGCTGAAGTGCTCAATGCCTTTTTTGCCTCAATCTTTACCGGTAAGACCTGCATTCAGGAACCCCAGGTACCTGAGATCAGAGGTCAAGTCTGGAGCAAGAAAGCCTTACCCTCAGTGGAAAAGGACAAGATTATGGAGTACTTAAACAAACTGGACATACATTGGAGGTTGTGGAGTCTCCATTCATGGAGATATTCAAAACCTGACTGGACATGATACTGGTCAACGTGCTCCAGATGATCCCTCTTGAGCAGGGGGTTGGACTAGGTGATCTCAAGAAGTGCCTTCCAACCTAAACAATTCTATGATTCTGTGATTCCAGCTATAGGCACCAGCTTTTAGGGATGGTGGATAGAGCAAATTTATGTTTGAACTAAAAGCTGAACTGTGGTGATGCAATGAGTTCAGGGCACACACAAAGCCACATCTTCTAGGCACAAAAGCTAATCTCAATTTGCTGTACCTGACCTGTGTAGGTTTCTGACACAGTCAATGGGAAGAGAATTTCCTTCAGAGATAATTCAGGGTAGAAAATTAGCTGTAAGAGTTTTGACTCCCTTCTGGAAGGAGTCCCTTGCTTCTGTGGCTGGAGGGACCCCTGAGAAAACATACAAACCCGTGGAGGTTATACAGCAGCCAAACAAGGGCTTTTCAGTTGATGCTTTAGACTTCGTTGTTAAATCTCACCAAGCCCCACTTCAGGTCCTTTTTTTGGATCTAACCCAGAAAACTTTCTTCAAAGCCTGAATGGTGAATGGGAGAAAATCTTTGAGCATGGTTGTCTCATTAAGCACCAAGCTGCCAGGGTTTAAGTTCAGAAATATTAGTCTGATGTTCTTTCATCTGCATAAATACATTTTTACAGGACATTTGGCCTTTTTCATTCCCCCAGTTTTCTAATAAAGATTGAACTTCACAGGAACAGAGAAGGGCAGAGAGTCTGATTGAGAGAAAAGAGTAACACTGGGAGAGTAACTCTTTCTCTATAAATTGAATCTCTCTGACTCAGATTGTTATATATATATATATGATATCAAAGGCAGAATGATTGACATTGCAAAAAAAGAAAAAGACAGAAACACCTCCAGAATACCATAGCATTCACTTGCTATTTTAAATTATATGAACATTCTTGATTTAGTTAAATAAGAAACACAGATTTAAAAGATATGCACTGAAAATGACCAGAAGTCATAGGTTACATTTTACATTGCAATTTTTTTTCCCTGTTTAAAAATATGCTTTTCATTACTATTATAGCCAGGTATTTCTAATTGGGCAGAAAAATAGACAAGAACCGCTTGGACCTATTCTTTGGATCTGACCCTTTCCCAAACAAATCTTCAGTGAAACATGCATCGATCAACCCAAATACTTTTGCAGTCATAATCATCCCACTAGTCCTACATTGTGATGGTGCCTTTATTTGGTAGGCAGCTGGATAATTTCAGTGTACATGCTCAAAATCCAAATCTTGAAAGATTTTGTTTTCACTTCCTTTAAAATTGTAACTTAAAAGGACTCAAATAAATTTAATTCCCCAATTTCTTTTTTTTTTCTTCCTCTTTTTGTGGGGTGGGATTTACTTGACCAGTGACGGTCGTAGAGCTAAATAGAAAGTTTAAGCAGTTCAAAATTGCACTTATAATTATCTGTGAAGAAAAAAATGGGGTTGAGGAAAGCATGAGCATTTTTAATGGACTTGTTTTTAACCTCTTTTACATAGTAGTCGTTGATTTTTTTAAAGAAAGGGGGTACTTAAAACTGACTCTCATACATATAATGAACATAATTAAACCAGACAATGACTTAAGAGAAGAAACATATCAGCATTCTAAATGCATGATTTACTCGGTGGGTTGTTGCTGGCTGGCAGCCAAGAACCCATACGGATGCTTGTTCTCTCCCCTCCGACTCCCCCCCAGCCTTGCATGATGGGGAGAAAGTAGGAAGAACAGGAGCAAGAAAGCTCATGGGTCAAGACGAAGACAGGGAAATCACTCACATATTACTGTCACAGGCAAAACAGACTCAACTTGGGGAATTTGACTTAATTTACTGCCAATTAACATAAACATTTAGTCACTGATTCACGTAATAGAAACAAAGAAGACAAACTTTTAAACACTTAGGGAAAACATGTTTTCTTCCCCTTTCCCAGTCTAAACTTCACTCAGACACCTCTCCTTCCCCCTTACTAGTCTCCACTCCCCCAGTTATCACTGCAGGCTACACTCAGTCCCTTTATTGAGGTGGAAGGGGGTGCAAGAGGTTGGGTCAGAGCCTAGTGGTTTCTTTCTGTTGCTCGTCATTTCTTATCCTGTTCTTCCACTGCTCCTTCCTTCTTACTTGTTTCTTCTGCTCTGGCATGGGTCCTCTAGAGGCTGTAGTTCCTTTGGGGCTTATGCATGGGCCATGGTCCCTCTGGGGGTGTACCTGCACCAGCATGGGCTTATACATGGGCCACAGTCCTTCTTGGGGTGTTACCAGTTCCACTGTGGATCACCTCCTACTACTCTGGCTGCATTGTTCTTTTTCATTGGTGTTTTTTCTCCTTTCCTAAATAAGTTTTCATAGAGGTGCCACCAGCTTGGCAGATGGGCTCAGCTATGTCCTGTGGTGTGTCCATTGAAATGGGCTGGAACTAGCTGTGTCTGGCACGGGGCAACCCCTGGCTTCTTCTCACAGAGGCCACCCCTGCAGCCGCCCCACTGCCAACACATTGCCATTTATGCCCCATACATTACTGTAATATAAATAAATTTATTTTATATAAATAACATATAAAATAAATATCTTTTGTGGTAAAGCCTTTCTTTCACAATTACATAAAAGCCCCTCTAACAGTCTTAAAATGAGATGTAAAGGTAAATGCCCACTCAGTAACTGATTATGGAGTAACACCCTCAGACTTTGAGAGTCATAAGGGGAGGGAACAGAACAAGATGAAATAAGTAAGAGAGAGGAGAAGGAGTAGGAAGGATATGAGATAACAAAAATGGTAAATCCATAAAAATTTAAAACTGCAGGCGAACTGTTGCATTTATTCAAAATTTAACATATGAGGAATCTATTTAGAAAGGAGCTGACCTGTATTGCTTCAGTGGAGTGTTATTGCTTCAGAGTGGTGTTAAAGTAACTCCACAGCAAGATGCCTTAGTCCGTGAGCCATTGAAATCGGCAACATTTCAATGGTTCATGGACTAAGGCCTGCAGAATTTTCTTGTTCAGTGTCCGTTTCGGGGCCTCTGAGTGAACAGAGATACAGGGGACCACAGGCACTGTGCATTGCTGCCTTTCATTTGGAATTCACAGTTCTATCATTTATGGCATTACAAAGACTTAAAAGTCTTTTCCTCAATATGGAAAAATGTAAAGAATGTCCCTTCACAGAATATTTATTGCCTGGCTCAGAAGTGTGGCTGAAACACGGTGGGGTTTGCTTCATTTTGATTTGATAGGGAAACAAAAGTGCCTGCAGGATTTTGTTCCTTGCAAAACTTTACTTTGTGACTTTCTATTTTAAAATATGGCTGATTGCTTCTTCGTTCAGATTTCACCAAGCAGAATACTCCTTCACTAGCTAAATCTAATTCCAAATGCTAAGTGCTAAACCAAGCCCTGCTCAACAATCAGTAAATTGCGATGCATCCATCAAAGGATACAGTCCCTACACTTAGGTTCCCTGATGCCTCTCAGTTGTGTAGAGGCTGGGATTATATGTAGTGGGGATCTAATTGAACCAGTGCATAGTGGCGGAAAATTACAGTCCTGATAGTGAAATAAGAGCTGATACAATTTTGCAGCAGTACCAACACTATTCAAATCTCATAATGTTAGAGGAAGGTAATTGCCAGGATTGATGGAGGATGCTCAAATGTATATTGAAGCCCCTTTAACTTCACATGTTTGATATCTACTCTTAAAATGGAACTTTTATATTCGGGGCTTCTCAAAACTGCTGATGCATTATTCGTAGATAAAATTATTTTCTTCAGTGTCATTGACTATCATCACAATAGGTCACTGAGCACTCAAAACATTTGGGGATATCTTTCCAAATCTGAGGATTCTTCCAAATTGTATTATCACTCTTTTTGTGGTTTTGGACTTGTGCTTCCATAGGTCTCTAGAAATACAGGGAGAAGAGAATTTTTTTTCAGATTATCTGACTTTTCACATTTCTTAATTTTTCTAGTGACCATAACTAAAATAAAGAAATAAATGCCTCTGTTTCAAAATCCTTCAGTGTTACTTTGAATTAATTCTTAAACTGGTAGTTCAGCAGACATTTTCAAATTTTCAGTGAGGAAAATAAATTAAAAAATAGTGTGTAGTCCCTATATCTGAAATATTTTTTAGAATATGTTGAATTAAGCTTTGGGGTAGGTTTGTTACACATCTCTTGTTGGCATAAAATGTGTCACAAAAAAGTCCAAGGTTACATGTGAATGGAGACAACAAATGGTAGCCAATGGCATAAGCTTTTGTGAAGGACCAAAATGTGAGATGGGTTTGAGAGAATGAAGTATCAGCAGCGTTACAAGGTTCTTTGTAAGTAAGAATGAGAAGTCTTGGGAGTGCCAAGGTTCATATCTATTAGTTTACGGGAAGCTTCATGATACAAGTTTTAAGATCTACAAACATTGCCAAGCTTAATTCCTAATCCTTTCAAGAGGAACTGGTTGTATACATAGTTTCCTAAATACTTGTGTATCATGGCCAAAGGGCTTCTGAGGTAGACACCCAGAATGAAATACTGAGTAAGTTAAGTACCAAATTTTCCTCTGTCTAGTACATATGCAGAGTTGTCTCTGAATGATGCCTTAGAGCATCAGCTCGCTGGTGAGGAGCTGCCTAGAGGAGGAAATGCTTAGAACTGGGATTTATCTGAAAAGGTCTTGGGTGCCTCTATCCTCTTGAGGTCCAGTGTCCATAAATCCTCCTGTGTGTGAGAACCTGTAAAAAAAGGAAGAGATCCTAATGTGAGGAAAACGCTATCTCACCTTTTGCATTATTACTGAGACACAGGTCCCATAGCTTATCTGCTTTTTAGGTATTCAAACTTCTATCTCATTTGTTGAGAAAATGCACTCTCTATCAGACTGCTACTCTTTCAACACTCCTGCTGAATCTGTGTCACTCTGCAGCAAAGACCACATGCTGCACAGGGAGAGCTGGTGCCTTAGAAGCGTATCCCAGCACGCCAGCACATTGAAGAACGAGACATCAAGCAAGAAAGATATGCTGCATAGGCCAGAGATTAGGATACTAAGGAAGGTGTCCTGGGTTCTACTCCTGTGAATATAAATGCATTTTAGATCAAGTACTTCAGAACCAGTTATTGTCAGACATGAAGATAACTTCTGACTATTAACCCTTGTGTTGGTAACTTTCACTTGCAGAGAAAAAAATTAACTGTTTAAAACTTCTTCACACACCCTTTATTTAAAGAGTGTTTCAACTCTGATCAGGCCTTAAACTTCTCCCTTATTTACCCCTCATTTTAATTTATTGCCAGACAATTCAGGATGGCCTCAGAATCATGGGATCTGACAGAGGTTTGCATTCTTTAGAAGATGAACTCCACAAAATCAGTTGTAAACTCTTAAATAAAAATCAACCCTGTGTCATATCAGAAGCTACACAACAAAACAACCAATTCCATGTGATGTTCATAAAAGCCTCTCAAACACAACCTTCAGCACAGAGTTGTGCAAAGCTGCACAAAAAGGAAATTCATATATCATGGAAAGCACTTGAACTGTTTTGTGTTTGCTCTTGAATCAAGTTGACAGGATGGCAAAAAAGTACTTTTCTTTGTTCTTACCATAAAAAAACTAATAGAAATTATCGCTTCCCACTACCATTTCCCTTCATTGTTCTGCCAATGCTGGACTAATCAGGTCACTGCACAGAATACCACAACAGCATTGCTGCCATGCACCAAGTTGATATGGGCAGAGTTGTAACAACAGCTCCAACATTTACCTCAAACGAACCTATGAAAATGTTCCAGTGTTGTGTAACCATTTTAAACTGACAACCCCCCCCCAGGAATTATGAAAATACATATTCTACCTATTAGCATTTAAGCACAGTAATGATGCTCCAAAGATACAATGGACAAATGTTATGCTAAACGGTTTCAACTGCATGTTCAAGAACTCTTTTGAAAGCCTCTTGTACAGCTGCACAGTTTAGAAAAGTAATACAGTTAGGAAGAACAACTGAAGCTTTGGAGTCTGTCTAACTAAATTTTACTTTTCAAAATTAAGATGCCATAAAAGTGCTTGAAATCTCAAAAATTTAATGTTTTGCCAATTACTAAATCAAAGTGACAAATAGCTAAATAGAGCTATTTAAATCTTCTCAACTGACAGGCTAAATTTCAGTCTCATGAAGTCTGAAGCTGCAGAAATACTAACGTCATCCAAAAGAATATTAATAAAAAGAATGTCAGTGGAGTTTGAGCTAGAGTGCTGCTGCCAGTGGCAGAAAAGTTTCAAGTTTTTTCTAGTGTGGCCATTTCAGAATTATACTACTGTAATTTTAATTAATTTAGTTTTAAATTTTTTTTTTTATATTTATTTCAGTGAGCATACTCAGCACTAGAAACTCCCTTACAGCTATACCTTAATCTCTACGATTTGTTTAAAGATATTTCTAGGTCAGTTTTCTTCATCAGTCTCTACTGCATTAAGTGCAAGGCAGTTCCTTGTTTCTATTCCGTTTGCACGTGTGAAATGTCCATGTGCAATGCTTTATTGATTTTAAGCAGTTTTGCACTTTCGATTGAATTTTCCTTTTGTTCAAAATCAATTTTCTTTCTTCCATTATTGAGGAACCGTTTTACCTTTCAGAGACAGAGAAGGGAAGGAAGTTGGGATTTTAGAACTGCTACAGAAAATGGTTAAACGATTACGTTATCAGACATAAGATGTGTCCACCTTGTGAAAATATTGGTTATATGTAGTGATAGAACAGCTGACTAGAGCAACTCACCCCTCTAAAAAAAAAAGCAATCCCTTCCATATTATTTCCCCTGTTGGTCTTCAATGCAGTTGAAGTTAAGCATGCAAGTCCTATTTGTCCTATACCAATAATATTCTGGGAGGCTTACTGCCTTTCTATAGTCTACAAAATATCTCCTCCTCATTATAGTTGCAAATATTCCTGATATAGTCCAAAGCACACTCATCACTGTGTAAATAATTTGTAAAGTGCTGTGGAATAACTTTGGATAAATTTTATCCTGTAAGCTTGTTGTTTTCCCTTTTCCCCTTCATTTTCTGCTCAGTATTTTTCTTCATGGCAATTTGTTTTGTAGTTTTTTACTAGACTGCTTTCATGGTGAAAGTAATGGAACTATACTGGGCTAGTTTCTAAAGCTTCTCATCTATCATACCCATTCCTTTATCTGTCGAAGTAAGTGTCTCTGTTACTGAGTATACTAGCAGCTCATTGTCAGCTGCAGGAAAACTAATCTTAGCCTTGAATGAATGCATCTAGTGACATACACAAAACTTGGAGAGAAAAGTGTGGATTGTACAAAGAGACAAGGACAAGCACCGGGAAGCGCACAGAGTTGCAGCATCTTTCTAAACTGTATGCTTAATTTCTGAAACAGTTTATTTTTACAGCAGGATTTATACGAGGTTTGGTTTGGTTCAGCTAACAGGTCACAGCTGGGTATCTAACTGCCTGCCACAAGTCGCCAGCAGCCTTGTGATTCCCATTGCTGCCTCCCTATCTTTTGGCCAGGTGTCTTTGTCCCTGGTCTGCTACGGCCCAGGCTCAGCATAGCAGGTGGCTCACACCGCACCACCTTGGGGCACACTCGTGCTCAATGACACTGACCTTTTAGGACAGAAACTGGGGAAGAAGGGATTTAACTCTCTTCTCCATTGATGAAGTCCCACTTGTCCACAATGAAGGCTTCAAGACTGGCCAATGGCAGCTGTTGAGTCTTTCAGTTGTCTTCAGATGGAGTTTGCTCATATTCAGTATCATATATCTACTCCTTACAGACAGCAGGCCAGTGAATCTACCCCACAGGACTTCTAATTACCTGTTTCTGTGTTACCATGCCTACTCAGGAAGAAATCTCACTTACGGTAACTACTCAATAATTGTTAGTTTGGTTCCAGTAATCCTTCCTCTCTGCAGTGTTATCCTTATTTTTGTTATCCTGTTGTACCTTAAAATAAACAAACAGTGAGCTTTGATGTATCTATATTTGACTATATATCTATTTTAGTACCTTCCACATTGAAGTTCTTTTTGATTTCCTTGTCAGATTCTAGTACAATGTGAACACATCATTGCAATAATTTTAACTTGCCTTGTGTGTTCTTTTATTCTTTGTCTTTAATGGATTTATTTGAAATATTTTCCAAGTGTGCTGATGTTTGTCCTTTTCCCTCACCTTCCTTCCACAATATTTTTTCTACATCCTCTTTGCTTGTTTTTATAGTCTCTCTTCTCTTCTTTCCTTCAGATATGTTTGCATTATTCACACAGAATCACTATTTCAAATACCTCTTACCTGCTTATTTAGGAATACTACATTTTGGTACACTCCACGTCCCTCTTCTTTTCAGTTACTGACATGAATTTTAGAATCATAGAATCATAGAATCATTGAGGTTGGAAAAGACCTCTAAGATCATCGAGTCCAACCGTCGACCCAACACCACCATGCCCACTAAACCATGTCCCTAAGCGCCTCATCTACTCGTCTTTTAAATACTTCCAGGGATGGGGACTCAACCACTTCCCTGGGCAGCCTGTTCCAATGTTTCACCACTCTTTCAGTAGAGAAATTTTTCCTCACGTCCAATTTTGCTTGTACCTTCTGATATAATACCATTTTTCAATATAACTTTCTCATCCATTATTGTCCATTATAGTACTATCTTCCTTAACTTTCAATTTCTTTCAAAATTTGATTTTCTAAAGAGAAATATTTCTCATTGGGGAATCCTTTAAGTAGTTCTTCATGTTGAAAACTGAAGGGTATATATCAGAGATTAGAGGTGGGCATGTAACGGTTAGTTTATGTGATTAAAGGCTCATCTCCATGAACCCAAAGGAGCCCAGTGGAACAATGACAGTTGGGGGAACATCAACAACCTCATCAGAGCAAAGGGAGCCCCCAAGGCAGCTCCTCCCCAGCTGATCCCCAGCCTCAGCCCGTGGCCCCAGGGTGGCACCCACCAACCTGATCCCTCAGTCATCCAATGGGAGGTGTTTACTGCCTTTGGGATGTGGGAGTCATTACGGGATGTCAGGAAGAGCCTTCTGTGATTGTGCAAGATTTATTGCGGGGTGTTCAGGGGAAGGATCAAAGGTAAGGAAAGGGAGGGATTAAAGAGGGCTGGTGAGGAACAAACAAGGGAAAAAAAAGGAAAATGGGATAAAAAGGATCAGTTGTGTGCAGTGGGCTGGTCAGCACGGTTGTCTGGCCATTCCCTAGACCTGATCACTGCAGTCTGTTCTGTCTTCTCATTAAACTCCATTTCTAACTGTTTTCCTGGGTGCAGGGATATCTCTCCTGAGTGCACATGTGTGTCTGGAGTTTTGAGTGCAGCAGCTGGTGGGGGACCAGGGGTCTCAGGGACCTGCGTGTCTGTGGTGGGAGCAACTGGAGAGACCACAGAACATGTGCATTGTGTGGAGGTGTGTATGTCAGTGTGTAATCACTGGTGTGCATCAAGCTGGACTAGCCAGCGAGTAGGACAAGAGGCTCAACAGCTGGGTATCAGAGTGGCTGTAAGTCTGGGTTGGATTCTGGAGAGACCAGGGGGTCTGAGAGTTGGCTACCTGAGGGACCAGGGGGTCCATGCCAGCTACTAGAGAGACCATGAGGTCTGGGGTGGTCTACTGGAGGGTTCATAGATCTGAACCAGCTAGTAGAGCATGTGTTGCATGTGTGCATATGTCTATGCGTGAGTCAGCTGGGAGACCAGGGAATCCAGGGCCAGCTACTGAACAAGCTGAGTGTGCAAGGATGCTTACTGGAGGAATCTATAATGTGTGGGGGAAAGTGTGTGCACGTGTGTGCATGCAGGCTAGAGTATCAGCAACTGGAGTGGGGCTGTGGCCTCTTGGGCTCCTATGTCCAGATGCCAGCAACTGGGGAGGCTGGGATCCAGGGCAGCTACTGGGCAGCCTGAGTGGCTGAGCCCAGCTGCTGCAGGGATCCAAGTTGTATATGTACATTTTCCACTAACAGGCTTTCATTCTGATTAGCCAGAAAGGAGAACAGGATGAGTCCATTTCTGCTGTTTATGTTTTCATGAGTGCTGTGTTTTCTGTCTGTGTTGATCTGTGTGGCCAGCGGTGTATACATGTGTGCGTGTCCTGTGTGCATGTGTGCCTATTGGGAAGCTGGACCTGGGAGCATGGAGCAGTAGCAGCTTTCCTCTGTCGGGCTGCCAGATTAGGCAGCTCCTCACAGTGACATCTAAGAACAGTGTATTCCAAGTGGGATTTGCAAAAACTCTTAATGCATTGTTGAATGAATGGGGAATTTATCATTGGCTTCAACAGGAATGGGTTCCAGCCAGGGAATTGTTAAGAGCATAAACAAATAATTTTTCAAACTGTATTTTTTTTAAAAAACATCTGTCTTTGAAAATCTACCACCTGCTTAAAATGTGCAGTCTCTCACATTTACACCCTGTCCTGTTACACTATTTTGGACTTTACTCTCCCCTCACACCTATTTTACAAGCTGTGTATAATAGAATAATTCTTGATTTATACCAGCATATCTGAGAAAAGAATCAGTTCCCAAATGTTTTCTATTAACTAATTGACAAAAAGTGTATACTAATTAAACAGGACAGGAAATCTCACAGGTAGGCCTAGCAGATTCATGTCTGGCTTCCTATTTAACTCATGCCCAGGGAGCACAAGTGATCAGGAATGCTGCCATCAGGACGTGCAAACTAATGCAGGGCAATTAATGTGGGGATTGGCATGGGAGGGGGTGCACAGGGGCCCGGAGCCGCTACTCAATGCTGCTGAAGTCAGTGCAGGGGTGGTGGTGAGGTGCCAAGGGATGGTGTCCCCCGAAGGAAGGGATGTTAGCCCCTGCAGTCTATGGCACGTCAGAGGCCTGAATCCAGACTGCACTCCCAGAGAAGTGCCAGCGAGTGGCAGAGTATGTAGATTTTTATTACTGAGTGCATATAGGTACATACTGCTAAAGGAAGTATATCAGCCCCTATATATCCTTACTTTAAATTTAGATTTAAGATGAAGAATCTGGAACTGGAAGGACTCTCCTGAAGCATGAAGACCAGCCCCAGCTGCTACAGCAGGCAACTGCTTCATCATAATTCCTTTAACTAGCTTCAAGATAGAGCTTAATCAGTTTATTAGGTTAGAATTTCCCCCCGACTCCCCCCGAGTGTCACTCCTCTGATGGTTAGAAGTGTTATAATTTACAACCTAATTTAATTTATGGGCAGTTTATATTAATCATGTTCTTGTGTCAACATCATCCTTTACCTTAAATCAGGATGTTTCTTCCTCCCTGAAGTTTACACATGTAATGTAGGTTGTCGGAAAGAGATTTATCTCCTCAGTTATATCTTCTCTTACCCTTTGTTTTGCAGGCAAAAGAAGGAAACCCATTTTTCTTCTCCAAAATAGGCATCCTGTTCCCCACACGTTCCTAGAAACATTACTGTGTCAAATCTACTTCAGTATGAATAAAACTTTTGCAAACATGGGTGGCCAGTACTGTATACATCACCAACGCTTTTTACATAAACATAGTTTTTCACTTGTCTCTTCTGAAAATGCCTTTCCTGGATGCAGTCTGTGATGGTTTTTGTCTTTTTCTTTTTCACGTTCTGATCTACCAGCATACCCAGATTTGTTCTTCATTAATTGTAAATGATCTTATGCTTGTCCTTATTTGAACAGCATCCAATATTTTTTTTAGACCATATCTCCACTTCTTCAAAAATATTTTGGATTCCAGCCTATTGTCTAGCACTCTTGCTACCTTACTAGTGTTCTGCGACATACCTGCCACTCTTCTTAATTTCTTGTTATCTAAAACTTAGATATTGAAAAATATTACTGAAAGGTAGAACATCAAACCAGATTGCTGTGGAAAGCTGCCATTCTCATTGAGAATCACTGTCTGAATGTAGCTTTCCTACCAGCTTTTCACCTGCTCTTTCTGAAAACTAGACCCTGCTTCCTAAGTTTGTTTATGAAATGTCATGTGAAACAATGTCAAAAGCCTTGCTAACACCAAGATATTTGACATCCACTGTTCTTCCTGTATACACAATGCCTGTTACCCTGTCATAAAAGCAAGTAAGATTGGCCTGACACTACCTGATTTTGACAGATCCACGTATGCTCTTACTCATCGCCTTGTGCTCTTGTGTTTACCAAACTGTTTGATTATTTATGCCAGTACTTTTTCTAGGAATTGAAGTTCAGCTATGGGTTTATAAATACCCAGATCCTTCTTTTTTTGCTTTTAACAGATGGACACCACATTTTTGTCTCTCGTGTTACTGTTGAAAATTGCAAAGTCATTAAATACAGTTTCTATTTCATCTTTACTGCCATTAAGGAAATAAACTAGCACCCAGAACAGATACATTTAGAACCTGATGCAAAACTACCTCCCTGATAACAGCGGGTGGTGGGAAAGGGAAGTTCAAAAAAAGCAAAAGATTTATTCAAGGACAGAGATTCCAGAAATGAGAGGAGTATGGCAAAATGTTTGTTATTTTCCTCAAAATTACTATCCAGAAAGAGTTTGCAGCAGAACATTGTTTCAAAATGGGTGCCAGCATCTTATGTATACATGATGCAATCAGTGCACCTCTGAAAATGCTAACTATAAATGAAAATGTTAACAGTGTCAGGACAAGATTAACAAAACTTAAATGTTATTAGTCAAAGACAAAATTTGAGCACTACATCAGGGAGTGCAATATAAAAATATTCTTTTGTTCAAAATAAGAAACAGGAGGCAAAGGTATGTGTTACAGACTGTTAATCACAAAGTCCTGAGAAGAAGTAATGAGAAATGGATAGGAAATCTGACACAGTCATACGGTTGTGGAGACATATATCTTGCGTTATACAGGTGAGAGGTGATTGGCTAGGCTTAGTGTATGATGTGTATGACACGTCAAGCCTGTCAACTGATGTAATCACTAGAAAATAGACTGCTAGGGTACAGTGCAGATGATAATTTAGAAAAACAGATAGCAGGATCAAGAGCTTTCTGAAATGTCTCCGTGGACCCATGTCTCAAAACACCCTTTGGAAAGTGAATTGAAATATTCTTTTATTCAGAGAACTAACAACAGATATAATGAAAACTTTTAAAGCAGCTAAAATCCACCTTTCAACTCCCAGTCCTAGGATTGTTATATTTTATGTTAACGAGTCACTGGATAAAATCCACAAACAAAGGTTAGGTAGGAATTAGGATCCACGACTCACTATCCCTTTGAGAGAATTCGAACTACTTGTTTACCAACTCATACTATCCATGGCTCAGTGAATTTTAAATTCATTTCTTTGTTCATGGAATTGCAAAGGAGAAATCATATTTAATCCTTTTATCATAGCCATAGGACAGGACTGGACTTCGAATTTTCTTTCTTGGGAGAAAAAGCTGAGCTTGCTGTTTCCTGCGGAGATGAACTAGCCACCGTCATCTATGAAAGGCTGACGCCATACAAACAATTTTTATGGAAAGCACTGGCTGCAATTGCATCCACGTTTACTACTTGTGCTGAGAGAATGTTCAACAGGTCAATCCCCTCAAGAAACCTGGGGCATGAAATCCTAGTATGTGGAACTAATTCTGATCAGGTTTAGGTGTGAGGTAAATTGTTGTGCTGTGCACAGAGGGGCAATTTTGAGTATTGATGTGGGGAGCTTGGAGCTGATAGCAGCTGAACAGAGGTTTTCTGGTTTGCAGTGTGTGTTTATCATTGCAATTACATTTTAAAAGTCATATTATGTGTACCCTTTAGTGAAAATAATTTACCTTTCCTTACCTTCTTATACATGTAAACTGTTTAAGGTTGCCTGCAATCAGCAGAGTTTACCAGTCTTGATGTAAGATTGCTGTTGCGCTAATAAATTCTTTTAGGCCAGCTGTGCTTTTGTGACTGTCTGTACCAGCAACTGGAGTGGGGCAGTGGCTTTGGGGGCCTGTATGTCCAGGTGCCAGCACCTGGAGAGACTGGGATCCAGGGGCAGCTACTGGGCAGACTGAGTAAACACAGCTGCTGGAGGTACCCACATTGTACAGATGTGTATATATATTCTCACCACTGGACCTCCATCCTGTCCAGCCAGAGAGGGGAGCAGGATGAGGCTGTTGGTGCTCCTTGTGTTTGTGTGGGTGCTCTGCATATCTGTCTGATATGTGGCTGACCATGTATATGTATATATGTATATATGTATGTATGTGTGCATATATATGTTGAATATATATGTGTCCTGTGTGTGCGCACCTGCTGGGAACACATCTTCAGCCTTACTACTGTTTGGACCTGGGGACATGGAGTGGATGCAGCCTCGCCTCTCAGGCTGTTGGATCCAACATGATATATTTTTTTCTAACAGTTCTCAAAGATGAAATTCCTCTTAAAAGCTCCCTGCAAAAAAAGACATAAGGAAAACATTGTAATGAAATAATGTTTATTGCTTGTTTGTTTAAATTGTTTTTCTTTTTAATAAGTCAGTTAATTGTGGTTACATTGCTTGTCTAACCATGGTGTCCCCTAAGGCAAAGAAAAGAACTTAATGTAGCTGAAATGATGGCACCTCAACCCTGGATTTGCGTTAACAGAGAGTTGTTAAAATTTATTTTGTTCCTTATTTTTCTAGACCAGTAATTTTTTGAACCAAATATTACTTGGCACCAAACCAAAATATATCATCTGTTTCTTTCAAGCCCATTTTAAAGACCGTCTGTGCCTTTGTAATGCAAGGAGGGAGAGAAACAGTCCTTCATTTAGTCCATTTTTCAGCTGCATAAGTCAGTTTGACTTGTAGTGATTTTTTATTGAATGAGAAAACCAATAGCTTTTTTTTTCTTTGAATTGTGCTAGTGAAAAATTAGATTTTGCTAAATCTTCCATGCTATTTATTTCTATGTTGCACAGAATTAATAGAATTCAAGTAAAAGTCAGATAATTTGCTAGTCTACTTCTACTATTTTGAAATATATTGTTGTTGAACCAATGTGTATCATTTGATTGAATTTTTTTTTTCCTAGTAGATGAAGGAAAATTCTTAATGATATATCACACTATGACTGAAATATTGCAGGTCACTTTGATCATTCATACCACTGTTTTAATTTGTACATGCTGTGACTACATTAGGTTATATGAGAAGAGCAGTGACTGCATGGAATCCTCTGAGCAAACTCAGATCTCAAGGATGTCACAAGCAATTTGGAAGCCCAAGAGAACCAGAGCTGTAACAAAAGCTCAAGGAATAGTGTATTATTACAGTAGCAGGTACATTCAAATGAAATTGGTGTTCGGTACACCCAGACACCTTCACAGAGCTGTGTGAACAAAGGCTGATGATGTTTCAAGAGTCTGGAAGAACCGAGAACTTCCCTGGAAGGAAGTTCTTAAAACCATCCCACATGTTTCATATTTCCTTTTGCAAACTATTGGTAAGGGCTTTTGGCAGATTCAGAAGGATATGGCCTTCAGGGATTTCTAGATTCTTTGCTAACATAATCATTGAAGTAGGCTTGAAATGCCAGTCTTGGCTCACTTCAAATTACTCCCGAGAAATAAAGTGTTAGCAAGGGCCTACTTAAACAAGACCTTCCTTTATGAAGCCTATTTGGTGGACCAATTCCTACCTATAAAAATGCTTTTAAGTATCATTCCACATCACCTTATCAAACACATTTTCTAAGGGAAATTATCATGGTTCCCTACTGATTTTTTTTCTGGATGTATGTCATCTGTACAGAAGGTGGGCTACTCAGAACAAGCTGGTGGTAGGGACAAACAATCACAGGAATTACTGAAAGCCCTTGTATTACAGTAATTCAGATTGTACAAACTACAGAAATTGGTTGAGTGAAGGAATAAAATCCAGAGATCCACTCAATAATGCTGCAAGGGTAACACCAGCTCTAGACCTCTGGCTACTGAAGGCTAAAGGCCTGATTTTGCGCATTATAAATCAGAGGCAGGTCTTAAAAGATTTCCTTTTCCCTTACTGCAAATAGTTTGCCTTTTTGTTGGTTGTTTTTTTTTTTCAGAGTGGGCATCACACACTGTTTTTTGTTCTTCACATTACTTAATATCATCTTGTGCAGCAGAGGATGAGCCTGTTGTGGGCATCAAGTGCCCATGAAATAAGAATCAGCACAAATACTTTCAGGAACGAATGAGTGGCTGGAAGAAAAGAAATTAAGAGCAAAAGGAGCAAAATGAAAAGCAGAGCAAAAGGATAAAAAGACCTGAAATGTGGGGCAAAAGAGGAAAAAGGAGAAAACCAAGGATCGCTAAAAGGATTTTTTCCCCCCCTTTTTTAAAAAAAAAGGCATTTTTAAACAAGGTATGTTCCCATTCATACTTTAAAGGCTGGGATAGTAGCCTAGTAGTTCATTCCATTTAGACCACAGGGAATTGCAAAATTCTTGTCTCTTTTTAGTGATGGCATTGGGTGCATCTATGTAGTGATTTAGGATGCCGGAGACATTCTTTTCAGCTGCATGGTTTTCTTATGTCTACGTTGGAGTATTGCAACACTAAGTCAAGGGCACCAATGATGTGCTCCAAGTGGTTTCCCTCTTGGTGAAATCAGAAAGCAGATCACTCACTTGGGTGCCAAGTGGATCTGAGGTCCTCCAACAGTTAGGTGTCAGTTCATGCATAAATGTCATTGCTAGTAAAGATGCAGTGTGGACGAATGTTCCTAAAACCATAACGGATTATGCCAAATCAGCCCCCAGTCCTCCTCACTAGATTTCTAATCAGTCAGTAATGTAGACTCACCAACTGAGAGTCCAGTGTTCACAAGGTCCCTATTTATCTGTTTATTATCTCTGTATTATTATTAAATAGTAATTTTAGGTTCCTTGAGATTAAAAAAGTTACTATGCTACATCAGAAAGTTTTTTCAAAGAAGAGAAGACTCGGTCATCTTTGCAGTATCATCAATAGCTTAGCGATTAGACTTTACTAGGGATGTCATAGGTTCAGATCCAGTTATGGATGAGGTGGTGCTGGGACCTGATTACAGATTTTTCACATTCCAAAGTGCCTAACCATTAAACTTCTGGGAGTCTATTCTTTGAATTCCCTCAGAAAGTGAGAAACTTTTGTTAGGGAAAATGAGACTGAAAACTAAGTATTCCAGTGAGAAATTTCACTATCAGGTGTTTGACATATTCTTATTTTCCTCAGTGGCTGAAAACCCCAAACCTAGGCTTAACCTGAAAATGTATTTATTAATTTTTCAGATTTAATTGATGCAGATTTCAGTTATTTTTCATGTTACTTTTATCACACAAGTGTATTAGTATATTCTGATTTTTCAGCATAAATTCCTACATAATTATCCTTCCTTGGTTCAAAAATCTAATATTATTCTTATATACTGTATACATGTACCTAATTTACTTTTTTGGCTCATCTGAGCAGTTCATGATCCCATTGTATTGTTCATAAACAAACCTTAATTGCCTCATTTTTCAAGCCATTACTCAGCATTGCATTTAAACCAGACATATTAGTTGATATCCATCTTCTGTATTTTGTTCAGCTCCCCTCTCTGAAAAAAATATTTTGTTAACTCGGTTACATGTCAGGTTTTATACAAATCTGAATAGGTATGCTTGCAAAAAATCTGTAAACATTTGAGTGTTTTCCTTACATATTGAGAAAGAATTTTCTCAGTGAACACCACCACCTTTCTATTGTCTAATTTCAATGGGTGTGTCAAGGGTTGTTACACACAGCCATAATAAACTTATTTTTTATTGTTCATGGCAATACAGATACAGTGTATCTTATCTGTAAATAAAATACAGTAAATCTGTTTCAAAACAATTTTCTTTTATTCACATGTATTTAAAGGAATCAAGCAGATAATTGGTTATTGACTTTTTAATCTCCCAGAAGTCCCAGACGAGGCTTGGTGCACCTTCACGAGGAGGTTGTGCACCTGCTTGTACTGGGTGCAAGTTCCCGGGTGTCTGTGGAGAGGTGCTGGCAGCGGGGGCTGCAGGGCGGCCTCTGTGAGGAGAGGCCGGGGCTGCCCCGTACCGGACACAGCCGGTTCCAGCCGGCTCCAACCAACGCAGGGCATGGCTGAGCTGAGCCCCTCAGCCAAGGTAGTTTGGGCAGTACCTCGGGGAAAATGTATTTGAGAAAGGGCAAAACACCAGACAGAGAGAGGAGGAGGGAACAAAAGTAGTGCAAAACAGCAGAAGAAACACCAAAGTCAGAGGAAGGGGAGGAAGAGTCTCTCCATGGCAGAGCAGATATTCCCTGCCACCCATGGAGGACCTGTGCTAGAGAAGGTTTTCCTGAAGTACTGCAGCCCATGGAAGAACTCACGTGGGAGCAGAGGAAAGGTGTGAGAAGAAGGGAATGGCAGAGAGAAACTGCTAAGTATTGACTATACTGTGCCCTTCCCCATTTTTTTGCTCGCTGAAGGGACTGAGTGTAATCTGTGGTGATAAACAGAGGCGTCTGGAGTGAAGGAGTTAAGCCTGGGAATGGGGGGAAAAAAGAGTTTGTTTCAATGTTTGTCTTTTTGTTTCCCACTACTTGAATCAGTAATTATTTATTTACTTTAACTGAGAACAAATTGTTAATTTTCCTAAGTCAAATCTGTTTTGCCCACAACAGTAATTGGTAAGCAGTTTCCTTGTCCTTATCTTGACCTATGAGCTTTCTCATTCCTGTTCTTCCTATTTTCCCTATATGGGGTGAGCGAGCAGCTGGGTGGGAGTTTGGCTGTTAGCCCAGACTAACCCACCACACTGGTTTGTCAAGTTATATGCCTGAACAAGAGAGTACATGGTCAATAGCTGCAAGTAAGTTGCTTTACATGAGGGGGGAGGTGAAAGCTTTAGGCTGGAGAATTTGCCTGCCCTCATGGCCCTGGAGGAACGCCATTCCACCACTTCTGGTCCCAGCTGTTCCCATTAGATCACTGAAGATTGTCTTCCCCCCCATGACTGACAGTGGCTGCCTTTGGCATCAAAAAGCAGATGCTGTAACTAGGAGAGGTGTTGTAGAGGGGAAACATGACATTCTGCAAAAATAATTTGCATTTTCAGCTTTTGGGACTGGACAGGCTTGAAAGCCCATGTATCATCTTCATTCAAAACCAAATCTCCCCAACCCCCCCAAACACAATGAACCTGTCAATTTATGTCAAAGTACCATACTGTAACAGAAAATACGGCCGAAAGGCTTAGGCTTATCCTTTAAGAAAACTCACTGAAAGAAAATTTCATATTTATTATTTTCAGAATCTTTAAGATACACATTTCCTATTTTTCAGCCTCAATATAAATAGCTTTTTTGCTGTTGGTGTCCTACCAAAATGTTTCACGTTTACATTTAAACTTATATTTTTGCTCAAAGAGACACCTTGGCTTACTTGACTGATACTTACAGTATTGAGATCACCACAAATGTCATAACATGGAGTGTAAGTTGTTGTGATTTCAATGGCTATTTTATATGTCATTTAAAACAGTCCAAGGTAAATGCAAGTTCCTCAGACATTCTATACAGTCCTTTTGAGTATTTCAGTATGTAAATTTTCAACAGCTTTCTCAAAACAGCTCACTAGAGGCTCAATGGAATAAAGGCAAATAAATGTCTTTGACAATGATGGAATTTAGAGCTGTGAAGGGATACAGTAATTTACTAGGTTTGTTGTATATTTATTTACGGTTCTATGAAGCTTTCACTTAACTTAATATTGACTTTAATCACATCTGAAAGAATTTCTTTAGAAGCTGTGTTGAAGAAGAAAAGATAGATGCTGTATGTACAATCAAGTTCAGCAGTAGCTTTAAATAATGGAATTAATAGTCAATTCTAATGAAATAATTTATCTTACACCAATATGACTGTTAATGAGTTGGCTAAGCAAGTGTAATTCACCTAAATTTGGTGCTCTATGAGTAGTAAATATAGTTTTATTGTAGTGTAACTTCCACTGAATCTCATAAAGACTGCACTTGCTTGTAATGGCTATCAGTTTAAGATTGCAGGGTCATGTTAACTTTTTTGCATTTTTTTTTCTCCTTTTTCCCAGTATAATTGGTTCCATACTTTATCCTTGCAATGTGAAATTCACACAAAAATCAGGTACAGGTGATACAAACTAATTTGATGGGAAAATATACACAGACATAGACATCAAAGAAATATTAGTTAGAATGATGATTGTTTCCCAGTTCAACCTCCCTGTTGAAGCAGATCTATCATCACATTAGATCAGGTTGACTATAGCTTTTTGACTAGTTGATTTTTGAAAGCCACTGTAAATGGAGATTACCCAGCTTTTCTAGGTGACTTATTCTGTTTCCCTTACTCTCTTAGTAATTTTTTTTCCCCTGTATGTGCAGTCTGAACCTCCCAACTTTGCATTTGTAACCATTTCTCCTTGTTACATCATCTGGTACCACCAAGAAGAGTTTGTTTCCACCAGCTCTGTAACTTCCCCTCAAGTAATTGTAAGCTGTCATTAGAGCCTCTCCAAGCCTTTTTGCCAGGAAAGACTCAGTTGCCTTAGACTCTTCTCATAGCTCATGTGCCCTAGTCTCCTGACCATGTTGATACCCCTCCTTTGAACTTTCTCTAGTTTCTCCACACTCTTCTTGAGCTGTCAATCCAAACCTAGACAGACATATTTCTGTCTGTACATCTATCTATCTGTACCTCAGGCGTGGCCTTATACATTGTAGGATGCTATCCTTGAAAGTCCATCTTCTGGCTCTATCACACTTCCAACTTCCTATGTCCCCTACATCTATCTGCCTTCCTCCTCCTGCTCCTCTATCTCTATTTCCTCAAAGCAGGACCTCAGCTCAGTATTCTCTGGTGTTCATATCATCCTAATATACTTCTTACAATCATCAAGCTCCAGCCCCAACCCCATGCTTTCATGCCCAGTCTTGTACTTCCCTAGTCCGGTGCTCCCTACACTTTTTTTCTCTTTCCATCAGTCCTCTATCATAGACCTTCAACTCAAAGAACAAGCTCAGTCATGGCCCAGGGTTTTTGAGACCCCACAGCAACTTATTTCTTCTCTCAGGAATTAAATTCCTGAAGTCCTGGGAGTTGGACTCAATGATCATTATGGGTCCCTTCTAACTAGAGATATTCTATGGTTCTATGAAATTCAGTGTATCAGCTGTTGTTCTCATGTAGATGTCCATGTGCATAGTTACTCATATATGGGTGATCAATGCTGAGCAGTTGGTGTTCAGTTACTGCAACCAGCTTGAAGGAAAAATAGAAGTGATTAGTAGCTAAGGAGTCCCTGAAGTATGGGGCCTTAAACAATTATGTTGTCTTCTTGTGCTTAAGACCAACACAAACAATAGTAGTGCCAACAGTAATGTAGATTTTCCTCTACAGCAGATATATATTCCATATTTAGAACAAAAATACACTCTTTTTGTTTGATGACTCTTCAGCATCTTTCAAACTGGTTTTATTTATTCTTTTATTTGACAAGTCTGGTGTCTTACACTCAACAGTTTTACAAAGGTGACTTGAGAAGCCTCTACTCTGTTCTTGTGAGACCCCACCTGGAGTACTGTGTCCAGCTCTGGAGCCCTCAGCACAAGAAAGACATGGACCTGTTAAAGCAGGTCCAGAAGAGGGCCACAAAAATGGTCAGAGGGCTGGAACACCTGTCCTATGAAGAAAGGCTGAGAGAGTTGGGGCTGTTCAGCCTGGAGAACAAGAGACTTTATTGCAGCTTTTCAATATATAAAGGGGGCTTAGAAGAAAGACGGAGAAAGACTTTTTACCAGGGTCTGTAGTGACAGGACAAGGGGCAGTGGTTTTAAACTGAGAGAGGGTCGATTTAGATTGAACACAAGGAAGAAATTTTTTATGATGAGGGTGGTGAGACACTGGAACAGGTTGCCCAGAGAAGTTGTGGGTGCCCCATCCCTGGAAGTGTTCAGGGTCAGGTTGGATGGGGCTTTGAGCAAGCTGATCTAGTGAACGATGTCCATGCCCATGGCAGGGGGGTTGGACCAGATGATTTTCAAAGGTCCCTTCCAGCCCAAACCATTTTATGATTCTATGATTCTGTGATTCTATGATTCTATGATTTTAAGCCTACTGGAGTACCTCAACTCCTATGAAGGACTAAGAGAAATAGAATTCTGACATGATCCCAAGTAAAATATTAAAATGGATGATATAAGGCTCTTGAAACCAAGAATGAAAGGGATAAACAGTACAGAAAGAAAGTCTGTGGGGTCTAGTGTGAAATTTATTGGTCAAAGCGGCTATCTTTTTCTCAGATAAAATCATACGTTCAATTAATAGAAATGAGTATCTGTAGCTTTATATTACTTATGTTAACATTGTAAGGTAAAAATTAATATTATAAGCCCCAAATTAGAAAATATTAAATGATCTTGAGACTGCCAAACTGACAGTCAATCAGAGTCTTATTAAGCAGGTAGCATTTTATAAGTTAAATAGGTCTCATAAATCTATTTGTCTAATGCTTTGTAAGAAAAATAACCCGAAAGGCTTGATTTGGATCTTACTTCTCATAGCCTGTCACCTGTATCTGAAATTTTCCTGATTTTCATTACCTGGAAGAGACAACTTACTCCTGCTATTCACTTTCATTTATCTTCTCCAGTATGGTCACATTTACAGCCTGATCCAAAGCCTGCTGAATCGAGTGAGAAGATATCCAGTCACAGTGATGGACTTTGATCTAGGCTTTTTTCTTGGTTTTGCTAACTTTAAAGTTATTACCAGCAGAATGGCTCAATTTTTGTCTTTCATTCCACCAGTATATCTCTGTAAGGAGTATTATTGAAAAGCTGCTGCCAATCACCTATCAGGGAAGAAAGACTTTTTTTCAGTCGACATGCTGTTGCTTGCAATCCTGCAAGTCTATTACAGGGGAGGTGTTGTAAATAAACTTCTGTAACCCAATCTCATCAAGTCTAGAAATGGAAGAGAACATGCATAATCATATATGAAAAATACATTAGTTGTTTCAGTGTCCAGTGAAGTATTATTTCATCAGAATATCAAGTCAGTTAAAAATAATAATCAGTTGGATATATGAGTGCAATTTGAATATTAGCTTCTGTTCCTAATCATTCTTCAGCTTTTCAACCCTCTATAAGTTGGGAAAGGAAAATTTATAAAAAAAAATTGCATTTAGTAACTTCCACTCCAAACTTTGCTGGCAGGGCAGTTGGCTCATTATATCATGTCAGGTCTGACAGAGTTTCATGGTGCCAAGAAACTGTCTCAGCTGGTTTGTCTTCCTGAAAATTTTGCACATTGTTTTCATTTTTTTCAAAAGATATAAGGGGGGGACAAGAAAAAAAAATTTTTTTAGCACGTACCTTCAAAGAATCATAGAATCATAGAATCACAGAATCATAGATTAGCCTAGGTTGGAAGGGACCTTGAAAGATCATTTGGTTCAACCCTTCATGGGAAAGGGAGCCTAGATGAGATTATCTAGCATCCTGTCTAATGGCATCTTGACATGGGGACTCTACCACATCCCTGGGGAGGTTGCTCCAGTGAATGATTGCTCTTACTGTAAAAAATTTCTTTCTTATTTTGAGATAAAATCTCTCCCAGTGCAACTTGTACCTGTTGTCCCTTGTCTTCTCCATGTGGTGGCTTGTGAAGAGAAGGCCTCTGTCCTTTTTGTAGCCACCCTTTAAGTACTGGAATATTGTGATGAGGTCCCCCCAAGACATCTCCTCTCCAGGGAGAAAAGACCTAACTCCTTCAGTCTTTCCTCATAGGGCAGGTTCTCCAGCCCTTTGATCATCTATGTGGCCCTTCTTTGGACCCTCTGCAGTCTGCCTTCATGTTTCTTGAATTGTGGGGACCAGAACTGGACACAGTACTCCAGGTGTGGCCTGACAAGTGCTGAGTATAGTGGGATGATTACATATCTATCTCTGCTAGTAATGCCGTGTGAATGCAGCCCAGGATCTGATTTGCTTTTGTTGCAGCAGTGGTGCACTGCTGACTGATGTTCAGCTTGTTGTCCCCCCAGGTCGCTTTCAGCAAGGCAGCTCCCCAGTCACCCAGATCCTAGCCTGTACCGGACTTTTTGGTTATTCTGTCCCAGGTGAAGGACTGCACTTGTTTTTCTTAAACTTCATACTGTTTTTGCTAGCCCATTCTTCCAGCCTGTCCAGGTCTCTCTGTAAGATGTCTCTCCTTTCTGATGTGTTCACCTCATCACCAGTTTGGTGTTATCAGCAAACTTGATGAGGGTGCCTTCAATCCCATAGCCCAGGTCATTTATGAAGATGTTGAACAGTGTGGGGCCAGTATCGATCCCTGGGAGACTCCACTTGTGACAGGCTGCCAGCCTGAGTAAAAACCATTGATCACCACACTCTGAGTGTGACCTGCTAGCCAATTTCCTACTCATCTCACAGACCACCCATCCAATCAGTATCTTGCCAGATAAGCTTTAGGCCAAATTGCTATTCTGTAAGAGTAAAGGAAAAGGGAGGAGAATTATAGAAGAGTAAAGATTACTTGTAGTAAGAAATATCCCCCACACCTTGTACATTAATTAAGTACATTAATATTTCATAATCAAGAATGCTCAGATTAGGCAAAACTAAAATACAAGTTGTTCATGCAACCTTAATTCTATTCCCTTGGAAATAGGAATTATAATGGTTTACGTGAGGATTTAATGGAAAGGTTGAAATGGCTGTTTGTAAAACACATGTGGAGCCTGGCACAGTGTTTGCATCTGAGTTATCTGGAATTGGTTATTTTTTTTAGATTTTAACATTTTTATTTAATTAAAATTTATATTTTAATACTATTAAAAATTACAAAAAATATTACTCTTTTCATTTATTTCCCAAAATTATTGAAGGGTGTATTTTTTTCACTGGGAAAAAATGTGAACTCCTTTCCGTTCTTTTTTACCTCCCTTCCAATTACCCTTAGCTAATATATAGCTCTCCAGGGAGTCACTCCTACATCTAAAATAGTTCAACGCCTTCCCTGAGAAATGGAAAGAATAGGGTACTTGTCATCCTAGAAACTTTTTCTATTCACAGCTATGCTAGAGGTGCCCTTACACAAACTTTTCATCCTCAACGTCAATATACTTAGTCATTCATCTATCCACTATTGCAAGACCCAAGTTATTTTTTAATGGATTATACTTCCTACTCTGTAATAGAGTCACTATTCAAAAATAATGTGCTATGAAGTACTTAGAAGTACTAACAGTAAGTGGAAGATCCAAGAATAGGACTTGCCTTAACCAATAGTCTCAAACAATGCAGTTTCTAGTTCTCGTATTTCTTTTTATTTTGACAAACATATACTTTAGCATATATACCTGTTACTGAAATGGTAATTAGCATGCAGTTAGCTCCTGTGTTTGAGAGTTGAACTAAAAGTCTTTGGAGTAAATGGAAATGATGTCATTAATTTTAAAGGACAAAGAGCCAATTTTCATAGAGCAGAGGAAAAAGCCAAGCCTGGCAAAGTTAATAAAAATTTAAAGAAATCCTGCCTGGTTGTTATGCTTTGTCTACTAGGCAGACAGAAGTAATTCCACTGCTGTCAATTTGGCACTTTGTAGTGTTTTTTTGTTCACTTCTGGGAAGGAAAAAGAAGGAAATATATTTTAATGAGTGTCTGTTATGCTGTTAAACTAGAGGTAGTCATCTGTACATGGAATTTGTATTATTTTGGTAATGGTCATCATTTAAGTTCTGTTGCTCACCACCTTTCTGCGTGTTGCTTCTATAAGTATGTGTCCAAGAGGAATGTGTTCTGGATATTCCCCTAAAACCAAATCAAAGTATAGTTTCCATTAAAGAGAATTAAATACAAGTTAGAAAAAAAAAAAATAAAAACCCCACAACCACTTTAGGCCTTTCCAGCAGAGCATGTATTTATGATGCATCTAAAAAAGAAATAAGGATCTAATTGTCCAGATCATTGCTAAGGAATCCACACATACAGTGGCTCTGTTACTGCAAGAAAAAGCAGCATGCGCTGGAATTAATTTCTGCATAAAGTTGTAACACTAAATCAATGTCTGATGTTGTTTGAAGGAGTAGGAAGAAACCTGATACAGTATATTCAGATAGTCAGTAAAGACAGACATATTTTATTCAAAGGATATTACTTATGCAAAATATAAAGTAAAAATTTTTGAAAACCCCTATAAAGAAAACTGATGGTACATATTTATCATGAAATTTTGACTATTATAATACTAAATAAGCTATCTCAATACATACCTCATTAAGTTGGCCTGCGCAAATTCAATCACAGAATCCCATGTGTTTTTACTTTGGCTAGGGCTGAGCACCTGTACGTACATAAACACCATACTGGGCTGCAAAGCCACTGTCAAGCACCCCTTCCCAAAAAGGTGGGACTCTGTACGTTAGCCATCTAGATCCTGACCCCATCTCCCCATGCCAGCTCTCCCACAAAGTGGGAAGTAGTTCTTTCCTGCTTCCAGAACTCCATCAAAATGGCGATTCTGAAGATTTTTTTTTTTTTTAAATACTTTCAGGGACAAGACAACAATGAAATCAAGATAAGAACAGAGTAGTCAAAGAATTTCTAAACAACCACAGATTACTCACAGATAAGGCCAGGAAGTACATAACCTTTTGGAAAAGCAATAAAAGCTTCCACTCAAAACCCAATCCCAAAACATCTACATTTCTTTAAGATTTATTCAGTTCTTTCAAGACCTTAGGGCCTATGCAAAGCCCTTCCTCCTGCCTCTGCTCTCTTTTCTCTTTATAAGTATCAGTGTGAAGGCTTTCCTTTTGTAAAGTTCTGGATTCCTCAGTCAACTATTTTGAAAGACCTGAAAGACTTCAAATCCTTCAGCAGGTGTTCTGTTGCTTCCTTATAATCTTCCCTGAGACAACTCTGTCGTTAGCTTTCAGCTTAGTCATTGAGATAAGGGGCTGTCATTTCAAAGGTAACAATAACCTGTTATTAAGTTCTGTTATTAGCTGTCTGCTAATAATCTCTTCCAACCCCAGAGGAAAATAACAAACAAGCAAACAATGTAAATGGAAATCCTTCTATATCCCAATATGAAACATTTTATACACAAAAAGCACCTACCAAACAAAATTAAATATAGTAATATATGCATATATTAGAAACAGTCATGTGTAATTTATTAGAATATATTTCTAAATCTAAAATTTATTAGAATATAAGTTTTAAGTTATAATATAACAATTTTCCAATACATCTCTAAATCAGGAAAATAGAGATATCAAGCCTTCTACCATACTTGTTCTAAGAAAACTAAAAGGTGAACCACAGAGGCAAAAAAAGCTTTTAGGTTTCTGATACCTCTATCACATTGCTTAACAGAGGGTAATACAAACTGACTTCATACTTCCCCCATCATATACATGGCATTTCTAAAATCTAAAAAAATCATTTTAACTTTAAGTAGTATCATGATTTTGTAAACATATAAAGCAGCCATTAATAGTAACAGACACACAATCATAAACACTAGAAGTCTTTTCAGAAAAAGCACTAGTCAATCTAGTGGAAGAATGATGACTTTTTTAATGATTTCAAGGAGAAAAATTATTTAAAGCCGAGGTATTCCCATGAGCTGCAGAATGAGCGACAGCTGGTTTCCTACAGACCATGTTTAGGTCTCCTTAATAAGCCCCTTGCTGCAATACTGGGCTAGCTTTGTCTTTTATTTTTTAATGTTCCTGTGTCAGGATGTATTATCGGTACCTCAGATGCATATATGTATTGGTTTTCTTGGAATTATTCAGTGGGCCAAATTCATACCTGCTTTCCCTTATTTTGGTCTCCATCCTCTACTCACCTCCAAATTTCCACAAAATATGTCAGAATTTTGTGTCTCTAAGATTTCTACCTCTTGATTTGTTTAGAAATTGCCCAGTTAAATTATATGGGGAGACACAGAGGCAGAGCAACCCAATGTACTTAATTTTCTTAATATGTCAGGCATCAAGACTCCACTACTAGTTCTTCCTTAAAATATTGTCTCGCGTTGTGGGGCTCTAACTTTCAGTTGATTAGGAACAAGAACCTAAAAGAAAGACCAAGAACAACAAGTTGTTTGAGAACTGTAACAAATAGTACTGCTCTTTTGTAGGTCAGTGAATTTTACTTTTTTAAAACCCCACCCATTCCCTGGACTTTGGCACCATTTCAGTTAATTTCTTTGGAAAGTGACCAGATGTTCCAGAAATAGTTGATTTTTAGCAGGATGGCCTGGCATTTCTGATGGCTATATTAGAAAATACAAGTGTTAGTTTTAAAATACACAATCATTTCTTCACTGTTTTCAATCTATTTTTTTCGAAAGGTAGTTTGAGCGTAAGAGAACAAGAACTCAGTTTAGCATTATTGCGTTCTGTACATTCTATTTTGTGCAATACCAATGCAAACTACTTCAATAAATGTTGCAGCATATTGGACAAATGAAAACCTTGCTAGAACTGGTTGTTAAATCACTTTTCAAAGCAAAATTTGGAAATAACTTTGAAAAATAAACAAATCATCCTCTACAGCAATAGTGGTGTGTTGTTCTGTAGTAAGTGAATTGACAAGGTCTACTCTATATGAAACAAAAGCAGAATCTGACCTCAAATGATCATAAATTGCAATAAGGAAAACTGGAAAACCCAGAATTTTAAAGCAAGTGAATGTTTGGAATGCAGAGCTTGCACATCTGTTTTTCTACGCGAGATTTTAACTTCCATTTGCTCTTTGGTTTACATCTTTTCAACACAGGGCACCTTTGAAAGTGCAGCTGAATCTGTCATCTACAGATTAGCATATGTTGCATTAAGAAGCCTACTTAAAGTCCTTTTAGGCCGTTCTCTCTGATTCATGTTCATCTTTACCATACTGCTTTGAGGACAGAATGGCAGAAAGACAGTTAATGCTATGTGTGTCTTTTCCCTTTTTTCTTTCAGTGTTTGAAAGAAAGAATTCTCGGCCGCTTATTTAGATACTTGCTTGTCATTTCTCTGCATCTGTTTTCAGGAAATACTTTATGGACTTGTAATCTCTGTAATCTTAAGAATAATGAGGATTTAAAAGATTGTTCTACATTTAAAGTCAAGATAACATGATCTTACTTTTTTCTTCTGGCAAAAAAGAAGCAAAGACAGAAAATGAGGGAAGATTTTATCTGAGTAGTACTTTAATCTGCTCCCTTATAGAGAAAAAATACTTAACTACTTCTTTCTCCTTTTTTATCTCAGGAAGAAAGATTGACTACAAAATCCTACCATTTGAAAGGTATTGTCTCTTATTTAAGAAGCCATAAAAGACAATCTATACAATATACTTTTATTGGAATGTATACTCTTAAATGAGGAGTAGGTTAAAACAATTAATACTTTTTCTTTTTTTTTTTTTAATTTGGAAAGATGATATGTTTGTTTTCTACTCTTTTTAGATGGAGTAAAAATAGTTAGACTGGGATTGACATAACTGGCCTGCTTAACTGCCCATGAATATCATTCCATTCCCATCATCTCTTGATGATATAGAAAATCCTGGTCTATCTCACCACACTTTCTAGGATAACTCCTGCACTAAGGGTTTTCCTTGAATTGAGATTTGTGGGAATAGGAGAACAGAAAAAAAAAGAAGGATGGTTCCCATAATGTCATCATCTCACTAAACAACTCTTTGTGTCTTGTCCCTGTGATATCTGAGTGTGTAAACCTGTGGGTGTCATTGCATTAAATAACATCTGGTCAAATATTTCAATAGCTGAACATTAGTAGGGAGTAAAATTTCTATTTTTTTTTTTTCCACATCTAAGGCCTGAGGATGTACAACACATCCCACACTGATCTGAAATTGCATTTGTAACCTTCCTGGGATACACCTCATCTCAGTTCACATGCTCAGAGGTGACTCCATGAGCCAAGTGAGGTAAAAGGGCATAATCAGGAGAGTCACTTTAAAAGTGTACTATTGAACCAAAAAAGTTGTTGCTTCTGAAAGAACCACAAGCGTTGTATGCTGAATGAGTTATCAGATTTAGGGAAAATAATTTTTTTTCCTCTTTTTTTTTTCTTTTTCTAGTTTCCTACTGTTAGAGTTATATAGTTCAAAATTATAACAACAGTAAAATTTAAGACATGTTATCTCAACTAGCCTTTGACCACAATACTGCAATGGTCACAACCACACAGCTTCACCCTTCTAGCAGATGTCAAATGACATCAATGTCAAATATGAATTAATTTTGCATTGATATGTAATGAATTTTACCATGAACTCACTTTAGTGCAACATCAGGTACTCACTGAAGCGGTGAGCAGTTCATTGGGAACAGTGAGAGGAAAGCATTGACACGGTAGGCATTGTACTTAACACCCAGATTGTGCAGATTTATTGCATTGCCATAAATATAAAAGGCGATTTGTTATAGCTCACAATAATTGAGACAATTTATCTGGCATGCTGGGAAAGCTGAAGCTCATAATTTCTATATCCAATAGGAAAATATTTTTATTTTGTAATACTTTTAGTTTCACTGAATTGTAAAGCACTTTCAGTTTTGGTGAAGGACAATGGATAGATGCACTAAATGACAGGTTCTAAAGAGTCATCAGTATGTTAACAAATCACTGCCTCTTCTCATCATAATGGCAATTATTTAGGATTTAAATAAGTATGGAAACTAAATAAGATAACAAAAAAATTAAAATCTAGTATAATATGGCTTTATGCTCCATTATAACAGCAGACATTGATAGAAGAATCAAAGAAGTAATTATTTAATGTGCTGTCATCTAATCTAATCTAATCTAAGATAAACTATTCGTAATTATAGGCCCCGAATAACTTTTGTCACAGGAGGACCACCTGGTAGGTTCCTTCGTCACAGAATGCTTTCCTTCTTGATAGATGCAAGCCCTGTATTTGTCATTCTCTGTTTTTTCTTTTTAAATGTGTATCATCTTCTTTATTTTCATTCTGACATACTTACGCATTTTAGTACCAATAGGAATATTTATCACTTTTATTTTACAAAGTAAACAAATATATGCAAAATGTAAAAATAAAAACAATAAAATAAAAAGGATGGTGACCATGAAGTAATCTACAGTGGCAGGTGGCTCTCCAAGTCCATGTTAAGACAAAGCATTCAATGGAGTCTAAAATAAAAGAATAGCAGCTCACATGTATTTGGACTTAACAGGAATCTGCAAAGGCAGACGATCAAAATGGCATAAAATACGTAATAGTCTTAACGAATAAGCTGTTTAATGAACCAGGAGGTACTAAAGATAAAATTCATCACATTGACATCAGTTTTAGGGTGCTACCCTTAGAGTTCCAGTAGCTCAATAAGAAAGAAATTAATGATATGGATTAATATATAAAGAAAGTAAACTGAGGTCTCACTTGTAAGTACGTGCACCAGTTGTTCTAATAACTTGCTTTCTGCAATTAAAGAAGGCAAATTATGGAATTTTATACACCCAAAAGCTCTGAATGAGACTTGTGAACAGGTATATTGCCCTTTGAAAATAACTAAGAGTAAAATTATCTTTAAATGTACATGAAAGCCATGCTTTTTGCAATTTCTGCAACTTCAGCTCCTTTATATAGTATAACCTGTATAACCTGCATTAAAACTGACTAAGATGTTGCCTTTTGAATTCAATTTGTTTGGAGCTTCACTTATGAGAAAACAAAGATCAGGAAGCTATAGAAAGTGTACAGAAAAGTATGCATTCCACATACTCAACTACTCCAATCTTGTTACAGTAGAATGAGCATGTTTTATTGTCACGTGCTTTTTTCTTATGTCCTTCACAAACCATTATTTAAATACAGTTTCAGGTGTTTAGTATTAATAAACAACTTTCATAGTTCTCTTTTACCCTGTGGCTTGACAGTTTTTGGAGAGAAAGCTAAGATAATGATTAAGATAATGACTGCAAAAATTCTTCTGAAGTATGAAGTATATTGCAATGAACTGAAGAGTTAATACAGAGGTCTTTTTGTCTGATTTAAAATCACAAATTAGATCCGCTGGTGAAATTGAATTATCAACTTAAATGCAGTTCCAGTTCAGATTCTCTTTAGCACATTTATATTTTATGAGTGTGGAGTGGGACTGATCTTTCCAAGTTTAGTTCACCTAAAAGACAGGGTCCAGCCTAAGGTAGCTGCCCTCAGATCTTTCTATCCTCACAGAAGAGAGAGGCACCCCAGCAGATAATTAATTCTGTCTTAAAACAGAGCACTAAGGTAAGAGGAATGACAGTGTGATCTATAGGTGTGCCCCAGGGGATATTCTGTAATGAGACTAATAACCCAGCAGGTCTCACAATACTCACTGAAGAGCTAGAGACTCCTCTAGAAAATGATTCAGAGCATCCAAGTTAAGCATCTGGAGGAGCCTCTGCCTTTCCATTGGCTTCAGAGGGATGAAAAAGCCAGAAACGAACTCTTGACAAATCCTCTCCTTTTCCACTGGTTTTATAAGGTAGCCTTGGTGACCAGCTTATAATAGATGATTTTTTTTTTTTTTTTGAAAAGCTAAAATTAGGAGACATGACTCCTTTCCACAGTTCTTTCTTACGGAAGGTTTGCATTCCAGCCGTTGCTTTTTTCTGTGAATAAGGATTGCAGAGTTGAGCCCACAGCTGTAAATTCTAGTTTATATTTAAATGAAAACTCTGCCTTAAGAGTCTTGCTAAAAAAGAAGAGTCTGGGAATTCAGCTTTCTGTTCCTTAGGTAGATCAGTGGCACCACTGCATGTGCAAGGAAGGCTAATTTTGAAAACTGGTAACACCATGGATGAAAAGCAACAGCTCAAAATAAATTATAGGAAAATTATCTCCATGAAGCAAAAGAAGCACCACTCTCTCTTCCTCCATTGATTAAAGCATCAGAATCTTGCAACATCCTTTCAGTTGTATCCTGTAAACCCATTTCTTTAGGAATTGTCAATTCCCTCACTGATCTTTCTGTTTCTTTGAACTTTCTAACTACAATGAAGTAGTAGTTATCTACTAGTAAGTAAGTAAATAAGAATACTTTGGGTATTTTAGGGGTTTCAAAAGAAATTGCCTTTATCTCACTGTATGATAACATCATTCTCTGAGGTTGCACTTTTTAATGTTACGGGAAAGAAATACAAGAAAACAATTTAATACAAAGAAAGAAAAAGTATGGCAAAAGAGAGGAAAAATATCAATAGAAGGAAAACGGTCGTGTAAAATATTGCTTAAAACATACCTTGCAAATGCTCATAGTCACTCAAAGGGCAAAGTGGTTTTTACTCCATTTAGCAAACAGGTCACCTGAGACAGAGACTCTTCCTTGGTTGGTGGAAAGACAGGAATAGGTGTCAGCAATTCTGTAAATGTGAAAAAAAAATGGCAACCTTGATTCAAGTCCAGAATGGTGCCATAAAACTGAACAAGGTTTGATCATCTAGTCATGTTAATATGCATTAATATAACACTGTTATGTTCTTTGTGTGATAGTTACATAATCTCAACTCTTTACCTAGCAATATTCAGATTTCAGAACAAAAAATGAACCAAAATCAACATGACAGCTGTCTTTACATCTTCCATAAATTTCGTATTTGTATTCTATTAAAAAATCAGGGAGTGGGAGTTGGACTGATCTTAATATAGCTTAATGAAACCAATGCATTCAGTTAATTACCTTATTTTATGATATTGTTTGAGTGTGTTTTTCAAATAACTAATTTTACATCCTGTTGTTCTTTTCTGGTTTTATGCTCTATAATCTATTCTCATAGTTTTGTCTTCAGGAGTTCTGCACTATTTGCTTTTTTGTTTGTTTGTATTAACTCAGCAGGTGGGTCTCCAAACTATGCATATGTAAAATTTGTGTAACATTTAAAGCACAGCTGGATATGGTCCCTCTTCACTGTTACATGGTACAGCTCTGTTTTACATGATTGGGACAATAATTCCCTTTTTTTGTTGCTGTTGGTTTTTTTAAGAGAAAAGAGAGAGAAAATGCACCACAGGACAGCATTATTGAAAAGATTAAATAAGAGAGTCATGATTAGTAAATGTGACTGCATAACTTTTTTCTTGTGGGAGTTAGATTGCACACTGATGTATCCCAGTAGAGAGGCTGCCTCCTGTATAGAAGGAGGCCTCTGGAAAGATACTGTTGTAGAAACTGTAGTTTATTTGTGCAGAAATAATATTTGAAAAATTCCAGTTTTAGCCTAATTAGACAGTACAAAATTCTGAATCCTTGCACAAAGAAAGGTTTTGTAAGCTTTGGTATTCAGGAATTGCTTTGAATCTGTGTGGTTTAAAAAATGGGCTGAATTCCAGTTGCAGTTACCTAGTGGAATATGGCCTTCTATAGGTCCTTGTCTCCATTTCTTCCCATCCCTGGCTCCAGACTGCTTCTTTTTAAAGTGAAACCACTTAATGATACAATTCCTGTACTTTCTTTCCCCAAGCAAATCTAGTGAATGTTTATGAGACATGCATTTTTAAATGCATTTGTTCAGCCCAGTAAATAAATAATTTAAAAAATCCACCATACACCCCCCCCCATTCAGTTACTTTGGAATGGCCTTTCATTATCTGTATGTTTCCTTGAAATATTGGTAAAAGACAGAAGTAAGTATAACTATTACAATTCTTTGATGTCTTGGGACTTGGATAGTTTATACTATAGTAGTTGTTATCTGACAGATCTTCCCAGGAAAAATGTCAAACTCACTATCTTCCCTTGTGAAAGATTAAATATTTTCAATAACTGTAGAATATGGTCATCAGCTGTAAGAATCTAATGAGAGAGAAGAGTAGCGTTTTGTCAGTCATTCATGTTTGTGAACACCAATCTTTGCTGCAGATGTGCATTTCATTTGCACAAAGAGACAGCAGGGCCCAGAACACAGGGGCAGCTGTACTGTTTATTTCACTAGCATTTTTCTATCACAGTGTCTTGAGTCTGGAACCTCCATGGTTCTTATTCTCACATACTTTGCTAGGGTGCAGAATTATGACTTTGCATAGGCTAGTGTTCATGTTATTCATCTTAGATTATTGGGTCCTCCACAGATTCTTAGATTCCCAGAGTGAACATCCTATCCAGCTCTTCTTTTACTGTTTCTTAAAGAAAAGGGGACTTACTAGAGGCATGAATTAAGTGGTAACTTGAATTGTAGGTGATGGTTCTCTGCTTTGTTGAGAACTTTCTATCTAACAAATGCTTCTGTTGTGAAAAACTTGACGTGTTTTTAATTTAGAATACAAACATTGTATTGTTGTTAGCAGAAATCCTGTCTTCTCCATATTTCTATTTCTATCTATTTCTTCAAATCTTTTATATACACATATACCTAGTTCGTATGATTCTTAAGTGGTCATAAACTCAACTCTACCAGCTTCAAATTTTGTCATTTTATCTTTGGCTTTCTAACATTACTAACAGACACGTTGTCAAGACCTAAAGGGTTACCTGGCCTGAGGGTGTGTAGAGGTCGTGACTGTGGGTTCATATGATTCAGTAATACACAAGAACACGGAGCCTTTATCTTCTAAATTTCTCTACTTTATTACAGAATACCACAAAACCCACAAAAATCTCCATTAGCAAATGAACTACCACAAAGTCACTACTAGCAAGTACATCTATGATTAATAAAGCGAATATATACAATCTATTATAGCTAATAGATTATAGCTTATTTATTCTATATCAATAGATATATCTTGTTTGTAATAAGCTATTACAAACTGCTATCAGCAATCAATAATATAGTATCAATCAACAGTATGGCAGCAGTTAATAATAGTAGCAACAATTGTAAAGCAACCAGAAACAGCAACAACCAAGTAGGTATATGCTATTACAGACTACTACAAACTTATCATTAGTGAAGCAACTTGCCAACAATGAAATGGCAGATGTACTTATGACAGATTACTTATAGAGATACGTGATACAGGTATCGAGTGAATTAGGCAGATTTCAGAAGGGGACAAAGCATCCCAAAGGGGAGGACAAACCAATCCCAGAGGGGAACCCAACTATCCCAGAGGTGGGAGGACAAACCAAACCGACCCCTTAAGGGGGGGACCAATAAGATAACAGAGACTCACTTCAGAAATGATCCGTGCCACAGCCTGGAGTCAGCCAGGCATCCCTGGTGAGAGTCCAAGATCTCGTATAAAGTTTGTGCAGAGTTCAACCTGTTTAGGAAAGAAAAGTACGCGCAAGACAGTAAATTCTCAGAGAGAGAGTCTCCATTTTGGATAAAACTTTTTGTATCAGAGACGTAAGAGGGTGTAGGACATCACAACTTCAAGCAGTTAATAGATGTTAGTTTTGACTTTTCACCTGTAACAGCCAATAGATGATGATTTTCTTGGTTCTTTCAGACCAATTTTATTTTCCTAGACTGTTCCCACTTTTTCAGATGATAAGTTGCCATTACAGTTTCTTAGTTTTGAGCTTACCAATGGTATCTCAGGATGTGTCTGGTTTCTAGGTACCCCAGCTGTATTTCAAAGAGGCCAGCGGCACTTTTCAAGGATGTTTCTGGTTCAAAGGCCTAGTTCCCAGGTGTACAGCTCCCAGGCTGGTAGGCAATTTCTCTGTCAGTGTTCTTCAGCAGACATTTTCTTCCATTCAGTAATTTTCCCTTTCTAACCAGGCCACCTTTATGGCTGCTCACATCACATGTTCACCAATGATCAGTTTAAAATCTGAAAAGTCTCATTGCTTTCTGTTTAGTTGTCCATTTGTTTTCTGTTCCAACATAGATGTGGCACTTAGGGACGTGGTTAATGGGTGGGCTTGGCAGTGTTAGGTTTATGGTTGGACTCAATGGTCTTAAAGGTCTTTTCCAACCTAAATGATTCTATGAATCTATGATTCTATCTTTTGTTTCATGGGTGGGGAAGGCACACAAGGAGAAGAGCAAGGTACCTTCCCCAGTGATATTATTGTGGTCTTCTTGATGATACCGAGCATGCTGTCCTGGAGCAGGAAAACTTAAGGAATTAGGTATCCATGACACATCTTACAAGCTCTCTTGTACACCACACATTACCTATATTTTGCTGTTTGTTAGAGTGAGTAGGATTCCTCTCACCTTAATTTAGCCATATGAATGTTTAATCTGAAATAGTACGGGCGGCTCCTAGGCAGTCAAATGAGAGAGAAACAAACCTGGAGAGAGACTTGTCCCATCATATGATGCCTAAATGGGATAATCGGAATCCCTTTCTGGTGATGCGTGTCCTTTCATTGAATATAGATTAAACTTAGAGTGATTTTCAGACAGATAGAATCCCCTGGTTCTGATATAACTTTGATTTTGGGCATTACGTACCTTTTCTGTCTCCCTGTCTTTGTGTCAGCTTTCAGGTTCTCTGCTGTGGTTTTTGGTATACTGCAACTGCCAATCAAATTCACTTTGTCAAATTACAGCGCTACTGTCCATTCTTTATCAGCTTCTTTTTGGCCATCCTTCAATTGCTCAGAAAATTGTCATTTACTTGTTAAAAGATAAATTGAGGTCTTTTTTGTTCCACTTGCCTATTATGGTTGGGTCACCTATCAGATACTCAGATCTTTATTGGTATATTTATCTCTAAGTTTGTCTCCTTACTTGGGCGTGATTCCTCAGTAGTGATGAAATCTGACTGCAACGCAGACAAAAAAAAGGGGAGAATTTTCTGCCCATTTGTCAGGCGAAGCAAGGTTCAGTTTACAACTGAGCTTTTTTTGCGGGAAATATCTAATATGAAGGTTACATAGCTGAGCTAACGTATACACTGTAAAATCCATTGCAGGAAAAGTATAGAAAATAGACAAGTAAAAGTGGAATTCTGGGAAGATAAAAAGAAATAATAAAGTAAATTGAAAAATGTACACAAATAGGCAAGCTGGACAAACAATTTGAAAAATGCAGTAAAAGTAGACCAAGCTGTACCTAAGTATTAAGCTATACAATACAGAAAGAGTTCACTGAATGTGTGCCCTGAGGACAATGGATCAAAAGATCTGCATTATATTTAGAGCTTTTACAAACTTTTACTTCTATCTGTTGATGAGTCCAGATGATCAGTGGACCTAGTGGAATTATTGAAAATAATAGCCTATTTTTTTCTAAATATTTAATATCATATATTGCTTATTGTATTATATCTCATAAAAATCTAATTAGATTACATTTCATAGATTAAATTTGGCTATCAAAGTATAGATGATATATATTTGAATTAGATTGTTTTTCTAAGTAATATTTGAGACAATATCTTGCACTGAAAAGTTACCTGTTGTTAATCATACTTGCAAATCTTACTATTATTTATGATTGGCAATTACTGAAAAGCAAAATCCACTTTTTGGTGACTAGCAAACAACTTTCTAGCCTAGAGAGAAATTGTGTAGGACAAGCTGTGGTAGTAACCTCCAAATGATAGTTTTATCTTGAAGTCATCTGAGAGCTTGAATCCTCTGTGTAGACCATAAATAGAAGCACTAAATGTTTTCTTGTGATGTGGCCATGAAGGGGTCAGTTAGCACATCTATTCATTTCAAACTGCTTCCACTGACACCAGACCTGTCCCTTCGTCACCACAGAGGGAGATGAAAAGGAATAATGAATGAACTAAAAATAGAGGAGTGAATCTATTTGAGGATGACCTGATAGAAAGTCATAGAGAAGAAAGGCAGAGGAAACCATCTGGATATTTTCTGAACAGTAACCTAGAGTAACATCTTGCCTCTGTTGAACACATGGAGTCTTTCCACTGTCCTCACTGTCTTCAGAATTTCCCCTTTCTTTTCTCAGTTTTTGAATGCTGCTTCTCATTATTTTTCTCCCCACTGCTACTAACTTGATCTTTACCCCTCAAAATGCAAAATTAAACAAATCTAATTAAGCAGAAGTCTGACTTTTCCTAATTATAAAAGAGACAACATTTTAAGTTCATCAGGGTGCAAATACATGCTCCTATGAAGAACTTAGGAAAAAGTAGTGGTGACAAATCTGTGAATGAAATATTTTGTTACCCCACTGTAACTGAGACGGAGGCAGTGTGGAAGGACAAAACAATCCTGGCAAAGGGGCAGAGAGGTTTGAGTTCAAATATGATGTATTTTGAAAATTATAAATAAATCTAAAGCAAAGAAAGAAGCATGAATAGTTAGAATCTGATTTATCTTTTATAGCGTTAGTTAATCCTACTGAGCGCAAGAAGAAAGGGGAAATTGAATTTTTATTTATTGTGTAAGGTATTCCAAAAAGTTAGTTAAAAAGGGACAAACCTCCTGCATAATTTCAGTTCAGAATAATTAAATATTGGAGAGGTTCTGATTTCCAACAGGAATTATAATGTAGCACTTTGAGCCTTTATTACGTACAGATTTCCGGCATGTATGTGAATAAGATGTGAAATTGAGAGGAAACATCAGAGGATGAGGGCAGGAACACCTGTTTCAGAATGTGTTTGCATTCCTGCCAGAAATTATTTCTTAATCAGAGTTCATTGTGCACTGGTAACATTAAACACTCTCAGGCTGAGTGTATGGTCCGAGTAGTGACCAAAATAAAGATTATTGCACCAAACCCCAAGAAACCGGTCATGAAATAGCATCTGAAAAGTGTCAGGGGAATCGGGCTGAATCTGGCAGCCCAGCAGAGGGGAGGCTGCTGTGGGTCCCTGCCCTCAGGTCCATGCTGAGCAAAGGGGAAAGATTACCTTCTTCCACTTAGTGCAGCCCAGGATACTGCTAGCCTACACTGTCATGTAAGCAGGAATAGTCTTTTAGTTTCTGTTAAATCTGAAATTATGCACTTTTGTAATATGTCACATCTTTCAGCAAAAATAAAAGGCCAGAGAACTGATGTTGGGAAGGGGAGAAAGATGGAAAAGAAATCTGAACGTACTGCCCAGGATATCATTCTGTCTCAGGACTCCTTTTTCAGCATTCCTTTTCAAGCAACATTATTTTTGTAGCTCCACTTTTGCTATATTCTCAAGAAATATTTGATGGCAAATTCATTCATATATGTTACTGAAATCTAGGAATCAAAATGAGAATAATCTAAGAGCATAGAAAGAGAAATCCCTCAAGGTTTAAAACATAGCTAAGTGCACGGCTATCATTTTGCACTAAGGTGTTGCAGCGTACTGCAAGTCTAGGCACTCATTGAGAAAAACGTGGGAAGAAAGCATTTATAATTGTTTGGAAGAATAGGACAAGGTTTTCTAAAGTAATACTTTTAAGTGTGCACATATTTTTGTGGTGACTGCAAGGCTATGAAGCAACTCCAGTGCAACCAAGTTTTTCCTCCAAGCAATAATATTTCTCATGTGACATCCACAGGAATAAATTGGGCCCAAAGTGTCAGCTTAAGCGTTTGTGACTAACATGGGAAATTTAAGAAATATAAAACCTCTCAAACCATGGAAAAGAAAGCTTGGCTCTCAGGCAATGTATTTGGTCTTTAATTTTGCTTTGCTGTGCATCTAGAGCAAACACTATCTTTTTTTCTGTTGGCTGTGAAGGATTTTTCAACAGCAGCAAGCTGCTATTACTGCTTCTAAATACCTACATAATAGTAATAATAATAATAAAAAACAGAGCAGAGGATCTATTCTCCCTTCCTCTAGAGAACTTAATTTCTCTGACAGCAAGGAAGTGTAGAATCAGCTGTAGAGTTAGCAAAAGTTTAACTGTCTGAGTCAGAGCAGAAAGTTGCTATTAGCTACTTGACAATAAAGAAAGAGAGAGAGCACCCCATCAGCACCCAAGCCGTTCAGTTTCTAGAAATTGGTCTCACTGGAAGCATGCACTTGATGTTAAAAGATGACCTCTGCTCTGTGTTCTGGGGCAATGAAAAAGAAAACAAAGCAACCTTTCAGGCAGTGTACTTGGAGAAAAAACTATATTCTGGTCCAGCATGAGTTAACAAGCTTTATTGTGGAGATAAGCAAGGAATGATCTGAGCATGGCCTAAACGAGTAGCATTTTCCCATCCATCTGTACTTCAATATGTCTATCATTTGTTTTTCAATTTCAATATGAGTTGGCTTCCTTCTCATTCATCATTTCTTTAGTTATGATAGTTTTATAGAACTGGGGAGGAAAAAGACTTGGGAGCTAGGAAAGTAATTCACACTGGCAGGGTTTGAAGTGAGATTTTGTCACACTTTTGGAAAGCTGTGGGAAAAAGAATATCAGATAAATACTAATTCATTAACGATTATATACAAGATCATACTACATGCACACTTTTCAGTCAGAGCAGCAAAAACATGTTTCCAAAAGAAGTAAAAAGACTGTCAGCTAGAACTTTAAAAAGTATACTGGAAATTCTGGTTGTAAATATACTTTGAGAAAAAATCTAGAATTAGCAGAGGTGGGCTACACAATTTATTGGGGTTTTTTTCATCTTATTTCACTGAGACTTGACTTGTGGATTATTCATGAACTGCATGAGCACAGGAAAGTAAAAGGCTCTGAGATATAATGCATCCTGCCACCATGAATGAAGAAGGTGTGTTGTAAATTAGATCATGTGGGGGCCAAGTTCAGCAAAGCACTCCAGGTGTCCTTCAGTTTGTGCAGATATTAAAGCTGATGTTTCTCAGCAGTGTGGGAAAATGGCAATCAGATTATCAAAATGGATATCAAGGTTATGCAAATATGTAACCATCCAGGTCTGCCCAAAATCCTGTTGGGGGCAATGAAGATAATTCTATTTATTTACAAGAGCCTATTGAAACTTAAACTATTAGAAATCATAACTGCATAGGGTTCCCTGCCTTTTGAAGTTCTTACTCAGGTATCCTCAGGCAAATCTCTGACATCAGAGTTTGCCTGAGTAAAGACTGTGTCAAGCACTGTAAGGATGCAAACTTTTAAGTTCTATATTATCACTAAAAAGCCTGATATCAATGTTACTGACATGCATCCCCACTAAGAGGAGTTAGCTTGCCAGTTTTCTGTGTTAAAATGAAAAGAATAAAAAATGTATCCTTAGTAAACCCAGTCTTCTAAAAACACAGTACAATAAAGCAAAGGTGAATACTAATAATGTCCAAGTATTGTCAAAAAGAAAAGTATCCTTGCCCAATATTAAAAATGATCATATCTTGAACAAAGAAGCAATCATGATGCAGTGCAATTACTATAATGTTGTCCTCATTATTTACTACTAAAGGCTCTGCATTTTCTTTTTAATCACAGATATAGTCTCTGGATCAGCAAAACTAAAGTATGTTGGTTATTTTTCTTTCTTGTGGATAAATTGTTGTTAAACATTGGTAACCTAACAGCCATACTTTTAGTTTTCTACTAACTTAATAAATGAGGGAAATTTTTCAGTTAAATAAATTTAAAAAAAACAGGACAAGTAAAAGTAAAAGTGACAATCCCTTCAGTAGCCAGGGCTCTGTGTTTGGCTTGTCAATTTAATTGTAATGAAACTTTGGGGGTTTTATTTAGATTTTTAAAGGCTTTTTTTTTTTTTTACCCCACCCCCCCCCCCAGCACTTTATACTTTATTTTTAAGCACTTCATGTGTTAGAGTAAGGATTAATCAGTGGGATTTTTTTTCTCTGTCCATACGATACAACAAGGAGGGAATGGTAAGGCAGTGCACTCTTTAACCAGTACACAGGATTTAAACATGCTGAGACAGAACAGTTTGACTATTGGCATCACTGCTTGGCTTAGCAATTACACAGTTGTAATTCTCAGGATGATACTGGTGGGCTTTGGCAGAGCTGTGCGGTACTGAGACCTGCAGACATTGCAGGGGACATGACCTTGCCATGGATCACCTCATCTTTCATTGTAGGAGATAATGTATACAAGCAGAGGTGATAGCCTACATGTTAGATGTATAGTTGTTTAGCTGAATGATGGCAGTGTAATGTCCACAATTCTTCTATGATGCATATGGTTAAAATAAAGACCAACACAACAAATGGGCACATATAGAGAACATAGAGAGACGAAGAGCTTTTTTGGTTCCAGTCAGCAGCAGCATTTATTTTACTGGTTAGACATGAGATATAAAGCAGAGAATATGAGCCATGTTTTAAAGGTTGAGGGGAACGTGATAAGATGAAAGCCTATGGTAGACTGTTTGAGATGGATAGCACAGCATTTGTAAGAATTCAGTGTCTACTTTCTCCATTCAGCTGGGAACTAAATGACTACTAAATCAACAACAAGAAGAAACCATTCAATTACAGAAAAAGGTGAGATTAAAAAGTGCATATGGAGACATAATCCTGAAGATATGGAGCAGATGAAGAGAGTGGGAAAGGCAGAGAAGGAAGTGTCTTACCAATATGCTTGTACGTGTAGTGCTGCATTCTGAACTTGGTACATGCAACAGAAAGGCTGAGGAAGTCACAGTAATCACAATTCACGGTGACAGAAACAGGAAAATCTTCAGGAGAGTCAGAGCTGGGGCTTGGCAAGTAAAAGTTATACTGTGAGAATGACTGAGTGATGAGTTGCCAGCCATAGGATTGTGAAGGAAGAATCATATTAATTTCAATATCTTTATCTGTGTTTCTAACAGCTTTCATGGCGGGATTTTTAAAGCTTCATATTTACAACCAAATTACAATCCATATTACTTTTCACATTTACCATAACTTTGTAGGATTTTTTTCTTTGCTTATTTCTTTTTATTTCCACCAGTTTAGAAACTACAGCTGGATAGGAAAATGTCAGTATTTAGTCCATGTTATTTTTGGATTCTCACGACCATTTTCTCTGATGATGGGTCCATAACACAAAGGGTGTTTCTTTTTAGCTAAAAACATGCTGTTTAAAGTAACGTTTTCAGTATAGATATGTAAAATGTTTTTGTGTTTGGAAACTTATATCAGTGTCTGAACTGTTGATCTCACTAAGAAAAATGTATTGATATTCAAGCAAATGTATTTTAGTGCACAGATAGCATTACTTTGATTCTAATATGCTTACAATGTATAGAACGTTCCTTTTCTAGTAGTGTCCACTTATGTGTAAATATCCATCTTTCGGCTACCATTTCATTATTTTTCTACCCCAGTTGCCTGCACATTATTTCCTTCTTTGACTCAAACAGAACTTTTTTGTCAGTTTTTTTATTTAATCATTCCTTCATTTTTTTTTTTCTTTAATGACGTATATCCTTATCATGCTACAGAGTTCCTGAGACCAGGAGAGCCAAAAATGGAGCTTTTTAATCACACATGGGCCTTTTAGTTGTCTAGTATTTCTATATTAACATGTATACATATGCATGGCTAAATCCATATAGACAGGTATAAATATTTGTCCTCCTGGGGTCTTTGGTTTAATGAACTATACACTTCTTTCAGAAACTCAAGATAGAGACTTGAAATGGGTTTACAGGATGCCTGAGTATCCTAATATACAAAGTTCCATGTGTGATATTGCAGATAGTCAGGTTTTGCACATAAGGATTTTCATAGATTTAATTTTGATCTTTTTGGTTAATATCTCAACAAATGTATTGTTTCCTCTGTTTGTATAAGATTCCACTGAGACATAATAGCACATCATTCATATTCCCCCTTATCAGCAGAATGGAGTTTGACTAAGCTGGAAAGATATATCTCCAATAGGAAACTGAAGAAAAAATAAACCCAAACCATGATTTTTGGTTCAACTCCCAGATTATATAGTCTAAAAATCTAAATTGTGATTAAAATATCAGCTGACTGTGAGTTGGATGCGATTCAAAGATACATATTCTTGGAATATAGCTAGCTAATTCTTCTGCAGAAATGCAGTTTGTTTTCAGTCTGTTATGTAGATTATGGGATCTATGGGACTCAAGTCAGAAAAGGCGTTTGCAAAATGTTTATCAGTTTCTATTTCACATCATGGGCTATTACATTTCTCTATATTTAATTCAAATGTAATGGGAATGCAGAAGCTAGAACTGTAAGTTCTCACTGTTAAGATCTTAGCCGCAGTTTGAAATACTCTGAAACCTGTAATGGTTTAAATGTGTGTGCAAATTCCCTGGTTTCAATCAATCTCTATTTAGCATTCTGCAAAAATCTGTGCAGGCTCGCATTGTACTATAGTCTGAATTTATTACTATAACCCCTCAAGTCAACACCAGTGAAATTAGTTTACAGTTTAAGCTCTTCTGTGGCTTTGCACCAGTGTTTTTATGGTCAGTTTTATCCAAAGGAAATGGCACATATATTTTCATCTTCTCTACTTTCTTTAAAGTGAAACAAACAGAAACTAAATTTGAAAGTGGGGATTGTGGGGTTTCAATTTAAATGACTGGGACTTTGATTTTTGACCCATAAGTTTGACATAAAAATAGTTTTCAAAGGTTTGAAAAATAAATTTTCTAAATTTAAATAGGGAACAGTATAAGTATGAACTAAGGTTTAAATTCTCAGATCTGCCTTAGTGGTATAGAAAGTTTTATAGGTTGCTTCAGAAATCTAAGTCTAAATTACATTATCCTGGTATTTCTAATATTTGATTAAATCACCAGTATTCTAATCTATAACCATGTAATTGTTGGCACCAAATAATAGTGAGGAGCATTGGGTGGCCACTGAAAAATCGCTGTTTCAGTTATAAGAATGAGGAAATATGTCTGGATGAAAATCAAATCAATGCAAAGAAAACCAAAAAGCCTGTTAATATTATATCATCACTCCACGACAAGGGTCACTCACGATAAGGTAATGAGGTTTCATCTTAAAAAGAAAACATCTGTTTCCCTCTTCATTATTCACTAGGAAATGAAAATGAAGATTTTAATCCTAAATTAGTGAAAGAGAAACTAGAAGTCTGAGAAAAAAGGGTAGTTTATAAATATATTAAAAATACTTTTTGGATAAGAGAATAGATTATGAAAAATAGTTTTCAATATAATATTTGCACTATTTACAAAAAAAGAATGTGCCACAACACAAAAATAAAAGGGTTTCAAAGACATTACTTTCTGTAAGGAAAATATATATCTACTACAACAATTATAATGGGGTAATATTTAAGTTTTATTTAAAAACTTTGAAAAATCTTGATAAATAAAATGGTTTTTTGTAATAGTATAGGAAAGACATGCAGGAAAAAACCTAATGAAGAGGAATGGAAATAGGTATGTAGAGCTCATGTCTCATTTTAGAAAGGTGGTGTTAGAAACTGAAATTATTAAAAATTACTGTTACAATGGTGTCTAAGGCAAACTATAAAAAGATCTATGGTAAAGAAAGATGATTCATAGAGGAAATATTGACTGTCATGCTTAAGCACTTCAGATCCTAAAATGGAAACAAATATGCAAGGATATTCTTTCCTGCTCTAGTGAAAACAGTTGTGGAACAGTAAAATGAATTGGTGCTACTCTTAGTAAGTTTAGCTAGAAGTTTTGTTTTCACTGTATGAAGAAAAGTGGTTATCCAGGAGAAACTTCTTAATTTAATGAAGTCAAGGAAATGTAATCATTTAAGCAAAACTCACTCTGTCCAGAAAATTTGGAAAACAGTCCAGGCTCCTGGGAGCATCATATGGTACAAGCTGGCATAAACATTTGAACAGCAAATGATTTGCTGGAAAAATAAATTGTAGCAGCAGTCACCATAAATTCAATTTGGAACCAGACAGAACCAATAAGGTTCCAAAACCGGACAATATTTATTGGGCCTTCTTGTGTTCACTTTTACAATGTCAATGTCAGTGTACAAATTGGGAGTATGAGAAAATCCCTCTCTTAAGGAGTTTACAGTCTAAATACATAAGGTAGCAAAGTATTATATCTACCCCTATTTTACTGTTAGGAATTGGAGGCACAGCACTACTAAGGTTATGATCCAGACAACCCAAACCCTGAGCATTAGCCATCTCAAAAATGAGCCTTAAACAGTATCAAAACATGTATCTGAGAGCGTGGTCTACACAGCTCATTCTCCAACAGTGCCTAAATCCAAAAGAGTAGCAACATCCCTAGTCCAATAGTGTGAGGTGCTGAACACGCAGCAAAAGCATTCTGGTCTGGAAATATAGACTCCTATGATCTATTCATCCCCTGTGGCAATCCAGAATTCAGGCACTTTTCTACCCAAATTGCCCCCGAGGCAGTGCACTCCTGAACAGAGTGATAAAACCAGACTCATTCAAGACCACGGGAAGAGAGAATAAGAGCTGCTCTTCACAGCCCACCTAGTAATTTGGCAGGTGACACCCTAGGAGGTAAGGGTTTCCTCACCTCCCTGTGTAGCCAGAGTTGTCGCATCCAAGGTGACATCTCCAGTGGTGGAGAAGCCTCTTCCAGAGGAGAAGGAGTGCTGACTCTTTCCACCCCTCCTGAGAAAGCTGTCCTGCTACCTGGCAGAAACGCAAAAGTCACATTGCCAACCACAGATGACCAGGCTTAGCGGACAGAGGCTGCCCTAAGCTTCAAGTCTTGATCCATTTCCATTTCACACCCCACATCTATTAATGCTTGCCTGACATTAAATGCATAAATAAATAGTAGACATTCAAAGAAAGGCACTCCTATTAAAAAACAAAACAAAACAAAAACCCCAAAACCAAACAAACACAAAAAACAAACAGGAGCTTTGTTTTTCATTACAATTATAAACCAAGATTTCCTTAAAAGTATATTTTTCACAAAATCCTCTGGCTTCTCCTGTGAACTTACTGCTTCTTGACCTTCTTTCTCACTAAGAAAGAATTAAGTCAAGGCAAGTAAGAAGAAGTGTAAGAATATAACTTTTCAGCTACAAAAGAAGGTTAAACCTCCCTTCCTGACCTTTCACAAAACCATTGCACTGAAATATTTTCAGAACGGGCATTGTGCTTGTTTCTATAAATTGCTAGTGCTAGTTAAAAAAAAATCTTTTTATGTCTTGATTTGAAAATATGTTGCCTGCAGAGGTCCAGATACAATAGAAAAAGATGAATTTGGGGAAAGTGCTTTCTCTGTGAGTGTTGATCCTGAATAGCTTTACCCTGTGATGCTTTGTGTGAGATGATACGGCTCAGCATGAGCTCATGAGTGATCAAGAGTATTTAATCACACAGAACAGGATACGCAAAGATAAACTGGAGCAAATGAAAAGAAGTATTAAGTACAGCAATCAAGATCTGTGATTTGAGTCTGCCTTGATTATGACAGCTTAATGTTTCAAAAGTAAGTTTTTTTAATTTCAGATGAAGCAGGTAAACGCCTATGTTGATTTGCTAGAAAGTCTGTGAATTCCAGAAAGCCTGTGAACCCTACTCATGTGACATATGTCAAGATTTCATGTTCACTTACCTCTAAGGAACCTTACACAACATGAACAATTACATTTCAGACTTCTGGTTTCTGCCCTTGCAATTAACTGGATCTGCCTATCTCTCAGATTTACATAGGACTGAAGTTCCTATTAGTGACAAATGACAAAAAATTGTTTACCACATTAACTTGAATGAAAACAACATTTGGGAAGTTTCAGAATATTCTCCATCTTAGTCCTTTATGTATGCTTTCAAGGAAAGTAAGTTGATGGAAGGAGGAGGAAGAGGTGAATGGCTCAGTTGTACATGTGGTCCTGAAGGGGGAGAAATTGTTTCACGCTTGGGACTGATTTGGGGATTCCCAGCCATGATAATTTCATTATGCAATGGAACAGAGTGGCATTTCTTTTCTTTTCTTCCAAAAGCAAATTAATAAAACTGATCTACAAGAGTTTTACAACTCTTTACAAATTTACAGTTTTACAAATAAGATTTTAAAAATTATTTAAAATTTAAAAAATATATTGCATAGACATTGAAATTTAGAAACTGATGGAAGAAGATTTTGGAGGGGAAAAAAAAGAGGCATTTGATGTAATTATTAAATTCTAATTCAAAATACTTTATTTCTCATCTTTTTCATTTTTATATTCGCCATCTCTTGAGGTACTGAGTTATAGAGAGGAATAGAAATGTAAATATTATTTTTTCAGCAATCCTATACAGATTTGAATGATTAACACTATTTTTCCTCCTCACAAAATTCCACCATAAATTATCAGGCACAGCTATTGATGATCATCCTTATTCATATTTGTTGAAGAAATGGAAAATTCCCCATCAGCCAACATAAATATGCAAGTAATTGATTTCCAGCACAATTACTGAAGAGGAACTTGAGGACAGGGTTTTAAAGTTTGCAGCCATGCATGGTGAAGGTGGAGAATCTTGCATGTAGGCACAGCAGGACCTATGACCCTCTCTAGCACACCACATCCACAGCTCCCTCTGCAGGAAATAGCTGCCAGCAGCTTTAGAATCATAGAATCATAGAATCATTAAGGTTGGAAGAGACCTCTAAGATCATCGAGTCCAACCGTCAACCCAACACACCATGCCCACTAAACCATGTCCCTAAGCGCCTCATCCACACGTGTTTTAAATACCTCCAGGGATGGTGACTCAACCACTTCCCTGGGCAG
>NW_008796110.1:5430877-5443214 GCF_000699145.1 Aptenodytes forsteri
AACCTCCTGTCAGGTAGTTGTAGAGAGCGATGAGGTCTCCCCTCAGCCTCCTTTTCTCCAGGCTAAACAACCCCAGTTCCCTCAGCCGCTCCTCATAAGACTTGTTCTCCAGACCCTTCACCAGCCTCCTTGCCCTTCTCTGGACACACTCCAGCATCTCAATATCCTTCTTGTAGTGAGGGGCCCAAAACTGAACACAGTGTTCGAGGTGCGGCCTCACCAGTGCCGAGTACAGGGGCACGATCACTTCCCTACTCCTGCTGGCCACACTATTTCTGATACAGGCCAGGATGCCATTGGCCTTCTTGGCCGCCTGGGCACACTGCCGGCTCAAATCCAAACTGCAAATATTATGTCAGCCATCACTTTGAAATTAATATTATGCCAAATAAGCTAGAACCTCTCAGCTTCTTGTAATTTATATATATATATTTTATTATTATTTACTATTGCATATACTGGCTGGGGGGGTCCTCTACAAAAATCCTAAGAAATAAGCACGATCCACAAAGCAGATAAACTGACAAAATTTAGGGTAAAGGAAGAGGTCTAAAAATAGAGAAGTTGATTTGATGCCTAGCTAGTTGGTACAGTATATTCAAACTTGGGTTTACTGAGTGACCTTAGTCTTTTCATTAGTGCTAGTCAAATAACTAACAATAACACATCATGTCATGAGTCACTACCCTTGTCCTGCCACTTGTCCGTGTTCATAATCATATCACTAAATGAACCAGTAGCATAGTTTTTTTCAGGTAAAACTCAAATGCAGAAAGGAATAGAGGGTCACATTCAGATTACTCACAATGGATTTAAGCAATGTCTTTCAAACAATGTTCATAAAGTTGGAGCTTTGAGGAGGAATGGAAAAATTTGGTTTTCCTCTGTATCAGGTCTTACATCTAAAGCGTGGATCCTGAATGCATGTACTGCCTACAGAAAGTTACTTAAATAGTTGATCTTTCAAAAACATGATATTCTTACTTGAGATCATAAACTATCCAATTCCCCCTTCCTGCTAAGTCCACACACATTTTTGCCAGGTAAAGTAATGAACATACCTATCGTATTTTATTTTTTTCTTTTAACTCAATCAAATTTCTGTGGTTCTTAAAGAGTCCTATAAAGCATACTTTAGCAATACTCCCCCTATGAGTTGCAGGACTTGTAAATAAATCAGGTACAGAACTTTCAGTAAACCTGATCAATTTACTTTAATGTTTTTATGGGAACTTTAAAAATTTCATAAACTTTTTGATGACTTTTTCTGGTACAGATTTTTTTAGGTAAAATGTTAAAAATGTAATTTTAAAATATAACCAAAATATAAACACAGTAATTATGACATTTGAAAACAGAAAAGAGCTTTTTGTTAAGTTTCCAAATCCTTTTTTTCTGTATGTGAAGTTAAATGGCACGTCTTCAGTTCTCTGCTCAGCATGGCTATTCAAAGCCAATTAATTTACTTCACATAAGAGATATTTAACATATACATTCCTTTTAAAACCTCCAAAACACCCAAGTTCTCTGAGCAGCTAGAAAGATAAGCAAAAGAAATTTGTAGGTGAATCAAATCTTATTAAAGGGTAAGAAAAGCCTGTGTCTGGATAAACATTTTATTTTTCAGATACAAATGTAGCTTTAAGAAGTAATAATATCACTATGTTAATGTAGAAATGTTAAACATTATTCATATGCCCTGGCATATCTAAGGCACCTACGAAGTGGGACCTATGAGACAGGTCCTATGGCAAGCCCATACTGAAGCTGCAGCTGGAGGCCAGGAGCATACTTTATGGCATAAAAAACAGTACTGACACCTATGTTCCAGCAACTGCACCCCTTTCTTCCCCTCAAATTTCTATTTACTATAATGAGCACTTAGACTCCTTTTAAAGGTGTAGATACTGATACCCAGATTTTTTTCTCTGAATAGGAATCCTACCATTTGTCTTCAGGATACATTTATGAAGAGGTACACTTTTTCACAGTTTATTATGCTAACCTGAATTAAGAAATGCTATTTTTTCCACTAGTATCATGAGAGTCAATTGTTCAGCTGATTTTTGAATGCGTTTGGTGTTATCTCAAAGTGAAGTTGTGGCCAAGAAGTGTCAGCACATGAAACCACTTAAAAAGAATAGCATTGTAAAGCTAGTTGTATATTAACTGTTCAAACAAATGAGTTGTGATTAAAGGTTGATAGTTTTACTGGAGGGAGCTGAGTAAGACTGTAGCAGCCAGCCAGCAGTTTAATCAATTAACCAGATTTCTAAAAATACCCTGACCTTTTTCTTTTCCTTTTAATTGGGAAGATAATCCTCTGATATAAGAAATATAATTGGTCTGTGTCATGGATTTGAGCCTAGGCTTACAAGGGCTTTAAAACCACTTGTTTAAAGACAGAAATATGTTGGAATTTGATTTTTATGTTTGGCTTAGCACTAGGAAGATGTTGCTCTGTAACTACAAGAGAACATATGTCACATGGCTGCATTGCAGTAGTTCAGAATTTTAGAAGTCTCTGCACAGTCTTCATTCAAGCCCCAGTGTTAATCACTCAGCTGCCTTCTATAATCATGTATTTGAATTTCTGACAACACAACCCCTAAAATAGTTAACTCAACAGAACTTTTTTAAAGTATAATTTAGTATGCAGTGCAAAAACATGCTGTCTTTATCATCAGGCTGAGACAATTACCATGTAGAACATTTCTGAACCTGATTGCACCGCAAATTAAACAGTAAATGTAGCAACAAATGGCTGATGTTTTGAAAGGGTATGGGTGAAATACTTTTTTCAAATCTGGATACAGTTATTTCTGTATCATTCTATAATTATTTTTTAATGAAGATACTCTCCACTTTTCTGTTTTGAAGACTGCTTTTTAAATATCGTATCTCTGCAGTAAACAGCCACTAATGAAATGTTAACAGTGGCATAAAATATATTGCATAAAAACACCTGGTGCTGTCTATTGTATTCTAGATACAAAACGTACTCCACTCATGCTAACACAAAATGAAAGGGAAGCAAAATTGTACAACTATAAGATTAGAAGGGACCTTGAAAAATCACCTGGGTCATCATCTTACAGTGAACCCATCCTAACAAATATTTTTCTAATCTGCTTTTGAAAACCACTGTGTGAGCAGTTTTATAACATCCTGCAGTAGTCTGGTCCACTGCCTCATAACATTAAAAAGAAAATTAGTATCTTATCTATAGTTTTTTTGTTACAAATTGAACTGATTTCTACTTGTCCTTTCCTACTGTCTTCACTACTTCTTCATAGCATCCCTTTATAATTAGAAGACTATATCTTCCCACTTCCTGCTGCCAGCAAAGACAATTTGATTATTTTTTACTTCATGCACTCTCTAACATGCTTGCCATGTATGTTATCCTCCTGTAGACTCTTTTTTCTTTCTTAAAGTGTGGTGCCTAAAACTGACTGTGGTATCGCAACCAAGGATCACCAGTGCTAAGTAGAGCTGAATAATTGTATTCCCTGTTGTAGAGGGTTGAGAGAAAAGTTCTGTCAAACAGTGCTTGGCATCCAGTTGTCTGCTTTGCTCCACTGCCCCATTATGGTCAATAGTAGGGTACATTATGTCCACATCTTAGCCTTTCACACATACAGACTTCCTTGGTTTAGTTTAAATGTACTTTTATTGATAATTTAAGTTAGGCCTCTAATATTTAAATATTTCTTTTAACCACTTTTTCATGATCTGGATGTAACAACTCGTTAACAATATATTCTAGAACTTTTCTGGGACCAAAGCTGACTAGTTTACAGCTGTCTTGTCCCTCCTTTTTTTTGCATTTTCGAAGATAGGTTTATGATTTTTTTTTTCCATTTCCAATCCTCTAAGGCTTTTCCTACTCATTGCGTTTTCTAAAAGAACTATTAAAGTTTAAAATTCTTCACACAGTGCCATAAACACTGTAAGGTGATTTTGATAAGCACTTGTAACTTAATTACAACTATCTCACCAAAGTGTTCTTTGACTTGTTCTTTCCAGAATCGGACCTGCATCACCATCTTCTTGTTAAACATAACTTTTGCAATCTAGTTTCAACTTAGACTTCAAAAAAGAAAGAACTGAAAGCTTCAGCTGTTGTTTGCTCTTCTTTTCCAAATGGTCTTGGACCTGTATTTCTTTTAATTTTCCTCTTATGCAGTTTTAGGACCTGACCTTTTTTCCTTCTATTTCTCTTGCTAATTGAAACTCATATGCTCTGTTCCATTTCTGAATTTATCCTTACAAGTATGGGCTCTTCCTTTCTAATCTTACTCAATTATATCACCCATAGCCATAGGACCCTTTTATATGACTTCTTTTTGCTTTTCAAGTCACTGAGGATACCCTGATGTAGTTAAAATTGTCTCTAACCATGCTTTCCATCTTCTTTTTGCATTAGCTAGTTTGTTATCGTGCATTGATATAGTTTCTTTCAGTAACTGCCAGATTTGTTGCATTCCTTTATCTCTCAGATTGTCTTCCGAAATGGCCTATCATATGACTTTCCTGAGTTCCCCATCAAAGCTTGACTTCTTAAAGTACGTTATTTTCAGTTCTTCTGTCACACTTTTTTCCCTTAGGATAGTTCACTCTATCATTTTGTGGTTACTTTCACTCCAGACTACAATGCACCTTTGGCATCTCAATCAATTCTCCCTTTTAGGCAGAACTAAATCTAAATTAGCTAGTCCCCTTCTAACCTCCTAAACAAAGTTTGTTCCCAGCACATTTCATGAGCATGATTGTCCATCTATAGCCTGTCATAATATTTCTCCAGCAAATATTTGGTTATCTGCTGCCACCACATTCTAACTTTTGAATAGGCTAAGAAAAGTTTCATCAAACTCTTCAACAAAGGTCTGTATGGATTACTGCCATTATTCCATTCTTCTTGTTTTGTCTTTTACCAGGACAAAGAATGTTAGCGTCTCAAGTCTTAATAAACTCTAGACATAAACATGATGAATATATACAGTATTTCTTTCCTTACCTGTCTTTCCTGGAATATTAACACTCCAAATAAAAAATTTGTTCCCCCTATTCCCCTGTGATACTAATTATGTCATATAAAGAGTTTTACCAAGAATTCTGGATCTTCCAATCAGTTTCATGTTCTTGTGTTGCATTTCCAAGACGTGGCACCTTGGTATTTTGCTATTAGGCTCAAGCTTGCTCTATGATTCTCTAAACTCTGTACTATGGTAGCAGTTGGTACACTGCCACACTCACATTATTAATCTGAGTTAAAGGCTGGTGTTATTATTAAGCCTGGATGACTTGCAGGGGCTCTACAAAAGGTGACTAAGAAAAGCAAGTTCTCTTAGGCTATTCTGCTATTTACATAGGTGACATTTGTAGTCGAGACACCATCTCCACTGGAAATTCTTTAGTTGAGAACCACTTCATCATTTCCACAAGTCTTTTATCTTGGATGGAGTTTACCCATTGATAAAAAGGCCAGGTGGGTACATATTTAGCTCTCACAGCACAAAAGAAGCACAAGGATGCTTGCTGGGGAAGCTGTTTAGGGGAGGTGACCTGAACTCTCAGACAACATTTCTGGCATTTTGTGATAAATGTATGAATAATTCCTTAGTGCGCAGAGTTATTGAAGAACAATTAGGGTCATATTCTTAGCTGATGTAAATTATCATTCCTCAGTTTACTTCACAGATGATATTACATAATTTCAAAACCTGTTACACTATTTTTTCATATTGTGTGTAAAGGTTTGCAATGGTGTTGCATAGTAGTTGCTCATCTAAATGAAAATTATTTGCTTGCATACAATGTAGTGCTGGACAGCAGTGACCAGGACTGCTGTTTACAGATTTGAATCAACTCAAATTAAATCTGACAGATGCCCATTAAGTGTAATGGGAGTTGGATCAAGTCTCTATCACAAACAGGAAAGGAAAATACTCTTCAATAACATGCTGGGAGCTATGTCCAGTGATAAAATATGACTGAAACATAAGAAATGAGCTGAAAATATTTTACAACTAAAATGCTCCCAAGAATGATTTAACAGTAATACTTTAGAAGAAGAACACATCATTTCTATTTTGTACCAAAGTAAAATACAGAAATTACTGCTTCAACAGACTGGGTAACTCAGCATCATCTTTGCAGGCACTCATAGGGCACTCTTAAGTGAGTGTTCACTGATGTGAGAAGGTGGTCATCCTAGATGTGTCATCTCAGATATTTCACAAATCAAAGGTAAGAAGCTAATTCTGACTCCACCAGAAACCTTGGCTGTACATAGCTGTGTTTCCTGAGGTGGAAAGCAAGAAGCAGATTATAATTCTTGCACACAAAATCTATTTTCTCTTTGCTGCAGAAAGTGGGGAGAAATAATCTGTGCTTGCCGTGTATTTGGCTTCAATAAGATTGCTCAAAAGAGTATCACAGAACCTGTGCTGGTGTTCATACGCAGTTCTATGCAGTTCTGTCCCTTTTCCTCATCTCTCTAACCACTTGCATATATGTACATGTCATGGTTTTAGAATGGCTACTTTTCCTCCACTCGGCTGCTCATGCTGTAAGCAGCAGGTGCTGGGGAGGAAAGGAGGTGTATGCAATCTCTTGCATCCTTTAGTAGGTGAAAAAGACGGTAATGAAATGTGTCTGAGCTAGAAGTGACCAAGGAACCAGAAGCTCAGGTTTGGGAGGAGAGAAATGTATTAGTGCAATTACACTATTGTGTTCTCAAAGAGAAGAGGTAGCAATCTGTAACAATCTGTAATATTAACAATTAAATAATTTCAAGCACTGACAACAGATCAAGCTGTACCATAGGAAATATGTGAGTGCTAGATACAGAAAAAAACCCCACAACCCAACCCACAAAGAATCTTTTTCTGTAATCAGGAACACTTTGAAACAGTAGTTTCAAAGAAACAAGTTACAACCAGATTGCAGAATCAGTTCTGTGAAACACGCAGCCAGTTCAAGCCTTTGATAATGGGAGCAATTACAGTTTGCTGTGTTCACATAGCAAGTGGTTAAGACTGCATCAGCATTTCTGTTGTAACTCCATACTTCCATGGGCTTATAACTTAGCTGTACATGCTGGGAGTTTTTGTTGGTTTTATTTTGCACTGAAGCTTAGCTTTCTTATGCAATTTCACTAGCAAAATATTTAACCTTATTAAATACAGAGGTTTAGAAGGAAGCTATAATACAGACAGTGTGGTCTGACTCTTTCTAGCCAAAGTGTGCTTTGAGCACATATGGTAAGAGGTGAAATGTTGGTTTTAGACAATGATAACTGAGAGCTAGTGAAACTTTGTGTATGTATCAGCGCATCTGTACTTGTCAAGTCAGTAAAGCATGTGTGATTCCACTTTAAGTGTATTTTAAAGTCAACTGAAGTAAGACTAAAAGATTGGGCTGAGCCAAGCCTTTATGCAGGTGTACAGATCGCTAAAGCAGAACCATGGGCATCTTTTTAAAATGCTGCTATTTGAGGAAGAATGTGTAGAAATTAATGACTGATTGAGGTACAGGTTTTCCAGATGAAAGATAGCAGACAGTTGTTTAAGAAAGCTAAAATGCATATCTCCCTCACTTCAGTAGCCCTGGCTGGCACTGGGTATGCCTTCTCCATTACGTGGTACAACAGTAGCTGTGGGGTTGTTCTCCTGTTGTGGCTGTAGAGAGCCCTATGATTAGCTGCAAGACTCATATAATGAATCGTTTACTGGAAGATTTATCATGTACTCTAAAACACACATTTTAGGATACAAGCAATAGCTGTTTTGTCGAAAATCCACATTGATTAAGTGTATGTGATTTTTTTTTTCCTTAAAAACGGTATTATAGTTGTATTAAAAATGCCTTAGTAGTAGCATTCTGCACAGTATTTATGTTAGCTAGAATTGTGGTAAGCATAACAATTTACATTTGTATAGTTGCTTTTATCCTATGGGATCTCTGAGTTGTTTACAAGTATTAATACTATTTGTTTTAGTGGTTGTTTATTTTAGTTTAAAAATAACCTAATCACATGTTTACATTACATTAATTTTGCACTTTGAGACATTTCTGGTGTGCCTTGTCATTGCTAAAAATAACTAATATAATTTAATTACATTTTATTGCTGTTATTTCCCATAAGTAACTCTTGCATAAATAGTTTAAATCAAATACTTCCAGCTCTACAATATCTCTTGTTTTATGCTTTAGTTCCATGCTAGCAGCAGCAGCAGCGACAGCAGCAGCAACAACAGTTTTTGCCGCATGCTGAGAAGAGTGCGAGGCTTGTGAGGTCTCCAGAGGCTGGCTGGCATGGTCAGTTCAAACCATGGGAAGCTGCATATAACTGGCCCCTGGGCAGTGCCAGATACCAGGAGCACCACAAACAGGTTGTACAAACAGAGAGAGGCATCTGAGAGAAGCAGCGCGGCAGTTTGCTTGGCAGTTTGTGCAAGAAGGGTGGCACACTCTGCCAGCTGTCTGGCTGCTGCCTGCTCTGCTCACCTGCAGGCTCAGGCTGCAGCCCTGACAGTCACCCTAGCTAGCTGTTGCCTGTGCAAACCTACCCAGCAGCTTGACGTCTCCAGGGAATTAGAAAGGTTTATAAGGCAGTGCTTTGAGATCTTCGGAAGCATGGTGGTAGAGACAAGACGAGGGATGTGCTCTGCAGCAGCTGGGAACCATCTACCTAGCCAGACTAGCCTGGGACAAGTGGAGGTGGACACCCAGACAAAGCTTCCTATCAGGTAAGCTGCTGCCCAGGTGAAGGACAGCAAACTACCCCACGGTTCTGGGTGGAGGAGAGTGCAAGCTCTACCTGTGCAAGGTGTGCTCTGGTGGAGTCACTCAGGCAGAGGCTGGAGGAGACCACACCAGTTGCACACACACTAAAAGATGCAAAAGGAAGCAGAGAGTGCTAGTAGTGGGCCACTGTCTGCTGAGAGGCACCGAGGCACCCATCTGCCAGCCTGATATACAGTCGGGGGGGAAGCTGGCTGCTTGGCCAGGAGCCGAGATCCAGGATATCACAGGTAGACTGCCACAACTGGCTAAAAGCACAGGCTACTATTCCCTACTTTTCTATGTGGGCACCAATGGCACGGTAAAACATAACCTGGGCAAGATTAATCAGGACTTCAGAGCCCTGCTGGCACAAGTGAAGGGGACAGGGGCCCAAGCGATCTTCTCCTTTATCTTGTCAGTGAGATACAGAGGTGCAGGCAGAAGTCGACACATCATGTAGATCAATACCTGGCTTTGTGGCTGGTGTCATCACCAGGGCTTTGGCTTCTATGATCATGGGATGTTCTTTGACGAATACAAATTACTGTGGAGAGATGGGATCCACCTATCTAGAAGAGGAAGGAGAATCTTTGCTGGAAGATTGGCTGACTTAGTGAATTGCTCTTTAAACTAATGAACTTGGGGGGTGGGGTCCAAAGTCATGACACTTGTGTACTCACAAGCAACAGAGTGGATGAGTGCACCTAGCAGAGTAGTGAGGAATGCCCCCCAACCCTCCAGAAAAGGTTCCACCAAAAAGGTGAGATAGTCAATAGTCCAACCAACTGCATATCTATACCAATGCACACAGCATAGGTAACAAACAGGAGGAGCCAGAAGCCACTGTGCAGCTGGAAAGCTATGATCTGATCACTATCACTGAAACTTGGTGGGATGAATCATGATTGGAGTGCTGCAATCAATGGCTATAAACTGTTCAGGAGGAACAGGCAAGGAAGGAAAGGTGGGGGGTTGCCCTCTGCATAAAATAATGGATTGATTGCACAGAGCTGTCTTTGAAAAACAGCAATGCATAGGTCAGGGGTTTATGAGTGAAAATTAGAGACCAAGGCAACAAAGGAAACCTCGTGGTTGGCATTTAGTAAAGGCTGCCTGATCAAGGGGAGGATGTTAATGAAGTGTTCTTACTTCAACTACAGGAAGAATCATGCTTGCAGGCCCTGATCCTGCTACGGGACTTCAGCCACCCTGACATCTGCTGGAAAAGCAGCAAAGCAAGATGCAAGCAGTCTAGGTGACTCTTGGAATGCATTGAGGATAACTTTCTAATCCAGGTGATAGAATGTCCAACCAGAGGAGATGCATTACTAGATCTGTTGCTCACCAACACAGAGTAACTTATTGGAGAGGTCAAGATTGGTGGTATTCTGGGCTGCAGTGATCATGCCCTGGTGAAATTCATGACCTCAAGGAATATAGGCCAGGTGAATAGCATAGTCAAGACCCTAAACTTTGGGAAAATGAACTTTCAGGTTTTTAAAGGATCTGGTGGATGGGACCCCCTGGGAAACTGTCCTCAGGGATAAAGGAGCAGAAGAGAGCTGGCAGCTATGTGAAGACATTTTTCTTAGAGCACAAGAAGTATCTATTCCCATGTGCAAGAAATCAAGCCAACATGGCTTCACCAAGGGCAAATGGTGCCTGACTAATCTAGTGGCCTACAATGAAGTGACTGCATTGATGAATAGGGGAAGGGCAACTGATGTCCTCTATCTTGACTTCTGTAAGGCCTTTGACATGGTCCCACACAACATTCTTGTTGCTAAATTGGAGAGATATGGGTTTGATAGACAGAGTAGTCAATGGATAAGGAATTGGCTGGATGGCCACATCCAAAGAGTTGCAGTCAACAGCTTAATGTCCAAATGGAGATCAGTAACAGGTGGTGTCCCTCAGGGGTCTGTCCTGGGACTGGGACTGTTCAATATCTTTATTAATGACATAGACAGATTGAGTGCACCTTCAGTAAGTTTGCTCCAAGCTGAGTGGTGCAGTTGATTCGCTGGAGGGAAGGGATGCCATCCAGATGGACCTTGACAGGTTTGAGGGGTGGGCTCATGTGAACCTCATGAACTTCAAGAAGACCAAATGCAAGGTCCGGCACCTGGGTCAGGGCAATCATCAGTATCAGTACAGGCTGGGGGATGAACTGATTGAGAGCAGCCCTGCGGAGAAGAAGTTGGGTGTATTGGTAGATGAAAAAATAAATATGAGCCAGCAATGGGCACTTAAAAGAACCGTGGCCAACAGGTCAAGGGAGGCAATTCTCTCTCTCTCCTCTGCTCTCGTGAGACCCCACCTGGAGTACTGTGTCCAGCTCTGGAGCCCTCAGCATAAGAAAGACACGGACCTGTTGGAGCGGGTCCAGAAGAGGGCCATGCAAATGATCAGGGGGATGGAGCACCTCTCCTCTGAAGAAAGGCTGAAGAGAGCTGGGTTGTTCAGCCTGGTGAAGAAAAGGCTCCGGGGAGATATTATTGCGGCCTTTCAATATTTAGAAGGGGCTTATATGAAAGACAGAGAAAGTTTTCTTACCAGGGCCTGTAGTGACAGGACAAGGGGCAATGGTTTTAAACTGAAAGAGGGTCGATTTAGATTTGTCATAAGGAAGAAATTCCTTACAATGAGGGTGGTGAGACACTGGAACAGGTTGTCCAGAGAAGTTGTGGCTGCCCCACCACCTAATCTAGTGAAAAATGTCCCTGCTTACAGCAGGGGATTTGGATATAGGTGATCTTTAAAAGTCCTTTCCAACCCAACCCATTATATGATTCTATGATTCTATGGTTCTATGCGTACAAGTACCTTGGAGCTAATATTGCTAGGAAACACCTGTATACACTCACATATCTATAAACGATTAGCAAGAATTTCTTGGGGCTTAAGAAGGAACTTTAAGTTTTTGCTGAATCATATTGTGTTTTAAGGTTGGTACTGCTCCTATTCAAATAGCAGAGTTTCACAATTGACTCTCATGGGAAGAAAATTGCATGTGTAATTTCATGCACCATTTAAGCAAAAAAGGATCTGAAACAGCACATTCTCCATGACACTGATTTCCACCAGTGCCCTTCATACTGAAGTCTACTTTCTGTTCCCACTGGATCCAATTTTGGTTCTCTTAAATGTTGTGCTGGTTTTGGCTGGGGTAGAGTTAATTTTCTTCATAGTAGCTAGTATGGGGCTATGTTTTGGATTTGTGCTGGAAACAGTGTTGATAACACAGGGATGTTTTAGTTACTGCTGAGCAGTGCTTACACACAGTCAAGGCCTTTTCTGCTTTTCACCCCACCCCACCAGCAAGTAGGCTGGGGGTGCACAAGAAGTTGGGGGGGACAAGGGGACACTTCTGGGACTGCTGACCCCAACTGACCAAAGGGATATTCCACACCATATGACATCATGCTCAGCATATAAAGCTGGGGGAAGAAGAAGGAAGGGGGGGACGTTTGGAGTGATGGCGTTTGTCTGCCCAAGTAATCATTAGGCGTGATGGAACCCTGCTTTCCTGGAGATGGCTGAA
>NW_008796110.1:5444767-5466211 GCF_000699145.1 Aptenodytes forsteri
CTGGGGGTGCACAAGAAGCTGGGAGAGGACACAGCCGGGACAGCTGACCCCAACTGACCCAACGGATATTCCACACCATATGACGTCATGCTCAGCAATAAAAGCTGGAGAAAGAAAGGGGACATCCGGAGTTATGGCATTTGTCTTCCCAAGTAACCGTTTTGTGTGATGAAACCCTGCTTTCCTGGAGATGGCTGAACACCTGCCTGCCGATGGGAAGTTGTGAATGAATTCCTTGTTTTGCTTTGCTTGTGTGCGCGGCTTTTGCTTTACCTATTAAACGGTCTTTGTCTCAACCCATGAGTTTTCTCACTTTTACCCTTTTGATTCTCTCCCCATCCCGCTGTGGGGGGAGTGAGCGAGTGGCTCTATGGTGCTTAGTTGCTGGCTGGGGTTAAACCATGACAAATGTTAAAAGAACTCCTGTGATTTTAATCTTTGCCTAATTTAGATGATTACTCTTCAGCTGTTTCATGTGATTTTTGTTTTGCCTTTCTTCTATCACCCTGGAATAGTTCAAATATATCATATATGCAAAGAAAATATTATTTTATTCTATAAAGAAGTTTATCTCAGTTATGATGTTCTGCTGAGATTAGTTAGGTTGGAGAGATGTGCTGTACTATTTATGATGTTATCTACAAGGTTTACAAGGAAAGTGTCCGTGCTGTGATAAAGAAGCAGGAAAGTTCATTCCTTACAAAATATGCCCCTGGACTGGTCATTCAGAAGAGCAGTACCATGCGTACTCAGTCCTTTGGGAGTGTCAGGGATTGATTCTTCAGAGTTTCTACCTGAGGAAGATAATCTTGTATACACCCACACCAGCCTACTCCTGCCCATCTGCACAGTAAAGATTTTTACCTTTATTATCCTCACTCAGTTCTTGGATCTTTAGGTATTCATCAAGGAGTCGCATGTTTCCTACTACTAAAAACTGCTTCCCCTTTGCTAACACTCATCAGTGTTGCAGTCTGAGAAAACTGGACAGTAATATATGAACCAAAAATCTAAATACATGGCAGCCCTTTGGACTACCTGCATAGCCATACTGCCCTGGCTGTTGGGCTGTTCCTTCCATAACTTATGTCAGGATGGAAGCTTGACAGAACCATCTATGAGTAAAATCATTATATATAGTCTGTTCATTGGCAAAATGTTATAACTTACATGAGGTAGCCAGCGGGTGCCACTAATCCAGCAGATAGTGAAAGAAATCAAATGGATATTTGAATATCTAAAGGCTGATGGCTATTTTGTTATTTCAGCTATATAACCTTGTAAACATATTAAAATAATTTAATATTGTTCAGTGCAAATTCAACTAAGATCTAGTATGACTTTCATACTTAGTAAGTGGGGACTTTAACCTTCCTTATGAGAATTCCTCATAATGAATGTCACAAGATCTTTAAACAAGTTCTTTAAGGAGAATATCTTTGGCAGAGTCAAGTTAATTGCCCTAAGATGTGGTGCAACACTGGTTTGCTGGCTGGATTCTTCTTCATTTTCTCCTCACTGAAATACTCCTTCTTCCTTCAGAAACGCATCATTATAATCTACATATTTGCCTTGATGTGACAAAGAAATACATACTGAAACAATTTACCCGTTAAACATTTCCTTCTCAGCTGATACTTTATTTCCAGAGCATTTGTTGTATAATACTCCGTTCATGATGTTACCTTTCACTAATGTCAGATGCTTTAAAAGACCACAACATATTTGCTTCATTTTTTTGCAGACTGTCATGGATATCACAAAACCAGAACAGGAAAGTTTATTTTTAACTAAAACCAGGTTGGAACACAAATTACAAAAAGCAAAGAAATTTGCGCGTAAAACCTTGGTTTTACTACTAAACTGACCCCTAGTACAGCCATTATGTTTTACTATGGGTCCCGGTAACAAAGAAGGGTATTAGTTTCACTTAGCCAAGGTATCTGATTAATTCGTATGAATTGGATAATGACTTGATTTCTCATGGTTTTAATAGCTGCCATTACAGGAAAGATTGGCTTGTTGTCAGCCAACAGCATTAGCTTTCCCTGAATAGTGGTTAAAGGTCATAAAACAGCACTTAGTTTGATTTATTTTATTAATCAAAACCATACTTGTTTTATAAAAGTCTCATGATCTTGCATTTGATATCTGCAGTCTGATGTGAATCCATCAGCCTCTAAAACCTTCAACATCTTGAGGAACTGTTCTTGGATACTGCTGGCATTCTCTTCAGAGAACACACCTTAAACATACCCATGAAATTTTGCAAGCAGAAGCAAAGCTTACTTAATTTCTAATAAAAGTAAAAATTATAAACAATTGATGAAGTCAGTAAGGCTTTACAGGGACATTGGCGTTGGCTGCAAATTGGAAGATTTGGGCCTAAAGGTCCACTATTCTATTTCAACTAACCAATTGCATCACTGCTAAAATTTCCATTGACCTATGCAGAACACTTTGTATCATTAAAGGGCTCAATTAACTTTAGGTCCATTTTATTAAGATAAAAGGCATTTTCAGTGAATTATAAAGAACATAAAGTTTGTCCTGTACTTTTGTCCTGTACTTTTCCCTAAAGTCACACTAACATTTCTCAAAAAAATATTGCAAGTAATTAAAAAACTTCTGTTCCATGACTTAACAACAGAGATAATTGAGTAATAAGCCTATGGTTAGATAATACTGCTGATTCACAAAGCTTTTTTTTTGAAGAATGGAACAATAGCTGAAGTTCTGAATTCAATAGGCAGCTGTTCTCAGGAAAAGGGAAATTTACATGACATAATAGGAATTTAAAACAAAAACCCCAAAACTTAAAGCAAGGAAGGAATAATGACCTCTAGCCTGTTATCTGAGAGGAAATCTTCAATATGAAAATTAATAATTTTAAACATTCTTTTGCCTTTTACTATAATGATATCCATAGTTTTCCCTCAGCCTGAAATGTAAAATATTAATTTAATCATAGTGGTCTAGGACAAGATTCTAAATGGAACATGGCCAAGCAAGAACTGTCATTCTGATTTTGCGATTTTGTTTCTTAAGCAAGAATCCTGTATCTTTATGGAGTTCTCAGATTTTAATGAAGTTATGCATGGATTGAGTGGTTTGTTTTATAGACAAAGCTGCAGAACTGGAGCTTGCAGTAGGGAAAAGGAATTCCCAGCTGCAGTGTCCAAGAGAATAAAGAGCATGTTTAGTGAGACATTTCAATTCTAATATTAAGGTAATAATACCACTTCAAAACATTGAACATTAATTACCTAACGCATTACACTGAGAGAAAGTAATAGTCGTAGAGCTGTAGATTGTCTGAAAATATTACCTACATTTCAGTTCTCGCTCAGAAAGTATATGATTGTCAGGAACCATTTAAACAATTATGCTATACTTTAGCCCCTGCTTAGAAAAAAGGCAGTGACATACATTTATGTATGATTTTTCAAACAAGGATGTGATGTTCCTGAAGTTGAACAGCTATTTTGTGGGGGGAAAAAAACCAGGAATATTTTGAAAATTACAGTGCAAATATTAACAGTACATTTACCGGAAGTATTACATTCAGTGCTAATAAGAATAGTGTTAATACAATTTCCAAGCCACCTGCTCAGAAAATGGTTTGTTACAAGATGTCAGTTATGTCACTTTTAGTTTCAGTAGTTAGGCAGACAAAAGGCAAAGAAGAAAAGCAATTTCCTTTACAAACTTTGAATTTGTAAAGGTTTTTGTTTCCAGAAGGTACGTATAGCTGACAAGAGGAATCAAGTATCTGAGTTCTAAGAAATTTGTTGCCAAAATAATTACATTATATTTTTGAGCAATAAGTTCCTTTTTGTAAGACCGTAATTTCTCTAGGCAGGGGAAGCTTATTGATCCTTTTGAATGTGTGTTCAGTCTGTCTTATCTACCTATTCACTTGTTTGATCCACATCAATGTAAGCGGTGTATGAAAATTTTGATGGTGTCTGAAGTTTTACATTCAAATTTATCATAAATTAAATCAATATAGAAAAATGAATACAGAGATGTGAGGAACAGACTATGTGAAAAGATGAAAAGTTCATCTTTTTTAAATTAGTCATCGCTATAGAATGCTGCAGCACTATACCATATGTTTAAGTTGCCAGGACAATAACTAAGATGGGAGTAAATGAAAGTGAAAAAACCCCAGCAAACTGAAGGGTATGAACACCAAATGTACTGGGTTTGGCTGGGATGGAGTTAATTTTCTTCACATCAGTCCATATGGTGCTGTTTAGACTGATGACCAAAAGAGAGTTGGTAACACAACAATGTTTTAGCTATTGCTGAACAGTACTTGCACAGTGTCAAGGCTTTCTGTTTCTCACTCTGCCCCCCAGCGAGCAGGCTGGGAGTGGGCAAGAGGCTGGGAGTAGACACAGCTGGGACAGCTGACCAAAACTGACCAGAGAGATACTCCATGCCATATAACGTCATGCTCAGAAATGCTCACTTAGGGGTTTTTCTTTCCCCCCTTCCCCACTTACTAAACAGTCCTTATCTTGACCCATGAGTTTTCTTGCTTATTGCTCTCCTAATTCCCACGTTCCACTGGCGGGTGGGCGAGTGAGTTGATGGGGGCTTAGCTGCCAGCCGCAGTTAACCCACAACACCAAGGTAAGGGTAATTGCAAAACAAGAATAGGCAACCGTTAATGTAATTTTTCCTCCTCTATCTTTTAAAATGGGTGGAAAATCAGTGCAAGATAACCATGGATGAATCCCAGAACTCTTGCTCAACAACTACTTATGCTATTAGATCTTACCTTTTAACTTCTTCAAGACTTCAATAGGAATTTTGCCTGACAAAAGACTGAAGGACTTGGCTGCAAATATAGGGCAACATTATAGATGACATTTTAAAAACGTGGATGTGATGGAAGTTAGATTTCTGGCGAGTTCATTATGCTTAATTCCACTGCCAGATAAGTATTAAAGCCATGGTTTCAATGACCAAATCTGTACCGCTAAAAAGAAAAAAGGAACATGCTTCAGCTTTGGAGCATTGGTTGTCCATAGTACAAAAATTTTAACTGTGTTGGTTTTACTGTCCCTTTCCAAGAAGATTCCCAAGCATAATTTTGGAATAGCACAGGCCAAAGACCATTCACAACAGGCAGCATGGATAGGTCTATAGTGGTTTGTTTCCCTCTATTCTGTGTAATCCTTCAGCACTATCCATTTCCACACTCAAATAGAAAAACATAAGTAAAATAATATTAGTGTGTGAGAGCCACCTGAAACTGAGGGGAAATCCAGGGTCTGGATAATTTGGATGTTATTATTATTATTATTGGTGTTACCAATCCAGAGAATTCCAACAAACACAAATTTGTTGTGCAAATTAGATGCAGCCAGGCTATGCCACTTGGCTTCTGGGCTAGTGGTCCCTGATCCTATGTTATTTAGCAGTATAGATAGAGCTAACGTTTCCACAGGCTATTTACCCTAAGCATACAATGTCATTGTGTATTGCAATGTATAAACAGCAATATGAAGTTTTATCAGGTTAAGAGACATGTTTGCAGAAAGAACTGAAAAACTCTGATGACAGCATGACAACTTTTAGTTTTCAAACTGTCATTTCCATAAGAATAAATACTATATTTTTTTGTACTGAATGCACAACAGAGTGTAGACTAGTATATTAATTTATTTATCAGGTAATCTTAAACAATACCTAGGTATTTACTGTTTGCTTCCTTTCTTCATATTATAACTGCTTCATTCATCTTTGTATAGGCCAGTCTTAAAAGTAAATTTGGTTTAATTGTTCCTACTGTCTACAGCTGTAATGCTACCAGCATCTATACTCAGGTTACCAAAGTCATGTGGCTCAAGTTAGTTTCATCTGTACTGCCAGTAGGGATACAGCATTGGGTATGAGCTTTTGGTTTATTCTGAGTTAGAACTAGAATGTGATCCAAAATGCAGAGGTAGGTGATCTGGGCTCAAGTGTGTGCTGGCTGTACAGATGAGGTGACCAGCCACTTCTTTATTCAACAACCCTTCCATATAATATCTCTGCAAGCCAGTGGGATCCTAGTCATTGTTAGTCATTCTAGTCATAGTAAAATACTATGTACAGCAGAACAACCCTAAATAGCTTTGCTTGCAATTAAACCATGCCAAAGCTGAGAAACATCAGACTGTCTTTGAACATTTCAGAAGACATTCATGATTTTACCTTCATTTGTACTCTCATAATATAAAAAGCATTGAGATCTGGTAGAGTATCAGTTAGGCTTTCCTAAATTTTCTTTCTTTATGTATATATTTCTTTCTTTCATAGTGGTAGTGCTCACTTTTTACTGCTTAAGTACAGTTTAAGCCAGCAGCTAGTCCAGTTCTTAAAGCAACACATCTGTAGAGAGTGCAAAGGGGAAAAGCACAAATATTTTGCTCTTTGCAAAAACTGTATGCAAATCTCTCTTTGTCTTGTATCTCATATATAACATCTTGGTGGAAAGTGAGCTATACATTTGCTTGGCTGCTTGCAAAGGTTTTATTATCTGAAGCAACCTCCTTCTCCTTTCTCAGGTTCTAGCTTTGCTAAACCACTTGTCAGCTTGTATAAAATGGCTGTAGATAAACCATAGACATGCTGCAGTGATCCTAGATCACACATCTGAGTGTCATTGCCCTTTTTCCTCAGGTGCCCAATTAGTCTGTGATGTGGCTGGTTCTGTTTTAGTAATGCAAATGGTTAAAAATTTCACTGTTCATATTGCTTCTGTACTGATTTGTCAAAGAGAAGAGTATTCATACACCTGACAAATGTCAATTGCTTCAGTAACAGACTAAATATGGTTTCTTACAAGAAACTCCTTGAGAGCTGTGTACTTTGAATACTTTTATTATTATTTCCTGCTGACATTTCTTTTTGTAGAATGTTTTTTTTGTAATAGTAAGTGCTTCCAATTACGTTTGGAGGCATTTAGCCCAACCAGTAGGAAATTCCTAGGAGAGGGGAGAATCAAACTATCAGACCTAGATCAGGCTGGAGAGACATGCTTGTCTCCACTCATGTTCGACAGATGTGAACTCTATTCTAAAGCTCAGTGACTGCACTCACAGCAAATAGAAAGGAGGAAGCAGTGATTTCCCAGCTTCCCTGATACCAAAGTGGTCTGTGAGTGCCTGAAATATGGGTGACCCTTGCACAAATCTTTCTTTTACTGAATTTGAGCAGGAAGTAGGCTCCAGTAGCCCTCCAGTCTCCTACAAAACTGCAGCATTTCTCATTCTCTTGTGCTGAACCTGGTCCACCATGTACAATAATTTAAATATTGATTTGGAGCATGGACTTTAATTTAATTATTTCACATGGATGAATAATCACTACTGAATTGCAGTATTTGCCTGCCCTGGTGAATATTTAAGTTATGGAAAATGGAATAACATCAACTGGAAACACTGAAGGGAAGCTGTTCCAGAAACTGCTATGAAGCAATGGTTAGGGCACTCTTATTATAAAAGACTGCATTTCAAAGTCCTGCTTTAAATTAGATAGAAGCCAGATAAACATGAAGGTGAGTCTAGGATGGACATGAAGACAAGTGTCTCACAATTTCAGAGGAATACAGGAACCAGTGGGCTACTTGAATAACTGGAGAGGGTTTGGATGACAGATATTCTTATAAAAAAGAATAGGTGAAGGGATTGTCAAATGTGGAAATCTGGAAGGACCTGAGTTACCTAAATGCTTTGGTGCCTTCAGGGCTCTGCTTGTAAAATAGATGCAGAACAGCACAAATGCAAGCACATGGGACATTTTATAGGTAGAAAGTCAAATATCCATAGAGGTAGAAGTTCATTGAGCTGGGCATTATTCGGTATATATATATATATATTCGGTATATATATTCGATATGGGTAAAGATAACAAAGTGGAATTCAAGTACATAAGTTGATTTATGAACTGAATTGAAGATCACTAACTATGTTGCCAGTTTACCCCTAACATATTTCAATATGGAAGCTAGAAAATTTGAATAGATCTCTGTGGAACTACCACAGAAAAATATCCAGACAGAAATGCCAACAAAGAAGTTAGAATTTAATTTTTTCTCTATGTAAAGTACCCATATAATGCATAATGTGCAAGAACTCATCAGCAGGATAAAACATACTATGAGTACCAAGCAAACTAGCTACAAGATACTTAAAAAACATTTTTATAGTCCTTAAAAACATTGTTCTAAAGAACTATCTAAAATAAACAATTTTGATTGTATCAGAAAAAAAAAACCTAGACTCTCTTGGTCTAGCAGCAAGATTGTTGTATGAATAGCTCATCAGCATTTGCCTACATGCCAGACTGATAATACCATCTTTTCTACATACACAGACTGTGAAGCACAATTTCAGAAATTCTCTATTTCAAGCCAGAGAGTATTGAAAAGGAAATATTTCCCTAGTAGTATTCTAAGACATGTGGTGTTACTTAGACTCTCTTGGTCTAGCAGCAAGATTGTTGTATGAATAGCTCATCAGCATTTGCCTACATGCCAGACTGATAATACCATCTTTTCTACATACACAGACTGTAAAGCACAATTTCAGAAATTCTCTATTTCAAGCCAGAGAGTATTGAAAAGGAAATATTTCCCTAGTAGTATTCTAAGACATGTGGTGTTACTTAATATACTTTTCATCTTCAAAATTTAAAAAAAGAGATCAAAAAGTATATTAAAAAGAAGACAGGTTTAGACATGAATCACTTCAGATGCTCAGAACATCTATAACTGTGATAATGACCACTGAAGCTCTCAGCATTTTCTGAGCAGTTTGGGATTTATTTTTTGTCCGTGAGCTAACTAAGACTCAAAAGGCATATTTAAGTTTTCTGTTTTTCCTGAATTATCAAATATACTTACTTTTTCACCCATATGTCACAGATACCTTTTTCTGTTCTAGGGTATATAACTAAAATATTCTGAATCAGAAAGAAGGTAATCAGCTGTAGTTTGAATTTTAAAGGTTAATTTCAATGCCAAGGCCATAGTGGAATTATAAACAGCAAAGTATAGATCAGCAGCCAAGGAAAAGTGTTCCTGAGAAACAGTTTAATAGTTTACTATAGTAGTGAACAGCCTCCCTAACACTATGGACCACAGATTTGTATCTTCCATTAGACAAAATGTGCATACTGAAGACTTCATAAGCTCTTCATAAAGGAAGGAGTGTTCAGGGGACAGGTCACAAGTAGGAGATGACAGGGGCCCCCTCCATTTCCCAGTGGCTGACCACAGGGTTTAGTTGGGTGTATGAGTGAGCTTTGCAAACTAGCAAGATCGTTCTCAGTAAGTGCCATTGCACCAGGCTCGGACTGCCTAACAGCCTGCTTTTCAGCAGAGCCCTGCTGCCAGGCATAGGACACTGCTTTGGCATGGGAACTACAGCTGAACCACTTGTAAGCCTCAAGCAGACTCATACTGTATCCCTTGCACTGATCCCAGGTCAGTGAAGGTGAACATTGGGATCCAAAAGCTAGAGTGTTTCTGAAGATCTTGGAGCTTCAAGATCTGAGGAGCTTGAAGCCATTGTACTGTAATGCCATAATACTTGCTAACCTCTGTGGTTTGCCTTGGCATACAGGGAGAGGAAGTTGTGCTATATTAACATCATGATGATGTTGAGGTAATTGACGTAGTCAGTGCCTTGTGCTGAGATCAGAAATTAGGTATACTGTTATCAAAGTGAATGCCAATTCTGATTTCAATGTGAGATACCGACAAATAAATGATATGGATTGATGGAGATATCTGAATTATATTTCAGCTACAATCTTCAGGATACAAAAACTGTTCACTAGCACCAAATAAAGGCCTTATATTCAGGGACAGAAGGTCTGTCATCAAACTTTAGAACTGAGAAAATCACAGCCTTCCACTTTTATCTAATGGAAAATATTACAAATATCTAAATGTGAAGGAAAGGGAAACTGTTCAAAAGTGATCAGGTGATTAGGACAATTATCCAGGAACATTCAAGTTCAAATCCCCACTCTAAATCTAAAAGAAGCAGTATTTGAACTTCCACCTCTTGCATCCAAGGTGAATAGTACAACCGTATTTACTGGCTGTGCTGGACTTGCTTATTCTCTTATTTCAGCTGTAACTGTCTGAGGTATGTTATTTCTAACACACTGTGTGCATCTGTTTATGCTTTTCTTCATCCAGTGCTATGGCTGTAAAATCACTACTCACTCCAATATTAATGTAATATTTAAAATAGCAAATAAAATTAGGTAAGTTGTCTTTTTCTTGAAGGCAAACTAGAGTACAATGTCCTATTGAGTAAAATATGCCTCAAGCATTTATATTCTAATGTGGTGAAACCTGAGAAAAGCAGGTTTATGAACTGTGTTGCTTGCATTCCTTGATTCTACTACAGGATGTCAGCTTATGCTTCAATTCACAAACAAGCACACCGGAAACTGTGACATGGCCTTTTCTACTTTCTTCCAATGTGGGCTGAATACTAATGTCATAATACAATCAAACAAGGTGAAATAGTTGTCTTGAAAACCCTCAGAAGCATGTTACAGTGTTAGCTTGGTGGTGTTACAGATAAGTCTCACTATTCATTTGCTTGCACTCTTCTGTAAATTGAATATCTCCACTACAAAAAGGAAGAAAATAAAATAAAAAGGATGTGAAGAAAATAAATCTGTTGTCTGACATTTTTTAGAAGTTTAAAAAAAATATTAAAACATCATTTTCTTTCTTTTCCACAGTGAAATATTTTGAGGAGGTTTGGAAATTAATTTACACTTTTTGTTTGTGAGTAGGTTACCTTTTTGATTAAAGATTCTCTTCTTGTTTCCTCCTGGCTCTTCAGTGGCAATTCTGTAAGTCAGGGGCTGCATTTGGACTTGTGAAGGGCATACTGGAAATTGGCATTTGCTGCCTAACCAGGATTTGTGAATGCATGAGTCTACCTCATCATTGGACAGCAGGTTAAGAGATTCATCTTTGAAATAGGTGAAAATATATCAGAAGGGAGAGGGAGAAGAACAGCGTAAAATGTTTTTGGTGTGTGTTTTTGGTGAAAAGGTTTGTCAGTTATTTTCATTTTTACTGTAAGGGGGAAGCTGCAAGAGGGCAAGTAACTCAGGTCTATTCAACCTCCTGCTCAAAGCAGGGCAGCCCAGGGTCTTGACCAGCTGAATTTTGGAAATCACCAGGGAGGGAGATTTTGCTGCCTCTCTGTGCAGTCTCTTCCAGTGCTTGACCCCTGTCACAGTGAATAATATATCCAAAGAGAATTTTTCTTCCTGCTGACTGTGGCTACTAGCTCTTGGTCTTTCGCTGTACACATCCAAGAGAGAAATCTGGCTCTCTTCCCTATAACTCCCCTCCAGGTAATGGAAGACTGAAATTAGATTCCTCCTTAGTTACCCTTGTATTCTTCATGTTAAGCAAATGATGTTTCTTCAGCCTCTCCTGATATATCATATTTTTCAGCCTCTCTACCCATCTTGGTGATTCTTCACTAGACTCTGTTGATATCTCTCTTACCAGGGTCCAAACCCAGACACAATACTCCAGATACACATACTGAATTCACAATCACTGAATGGAGAAGAATAACCATTTGCCTCAATCTGCTAACTACACTCTTGCTAATACAGGCCAGTAGGCATTTAGTCTTCATTGTTGGAAAGGTATCTTGTTGTCCTGTAGCATCCCAGGTCCTTTCCCAAAGACATGCTACCCATCCAGTCTGTCCCCAGCCTGGACTGATGATGGACTTGTTGCATCCCAAGTACAAGACTTTGTGTTTATTGAACTTTGTGAGATTCTTATTAGCTCATTTTTCCAGCTTGTTGAGATTCCTCAACAAGAACGGCCCACCTCTCCAGCATATCAACCATGACCCCCAATTTGAAGTCATCCAAGAACCTGATAGGGGTGAATCCTCACCGAGGTCACTGTCAAAGTTGTTAAATAGTATCAGCCCCTTTATCAGTTCCTGAGGAACATGACTTATAATTGATCACGAGGTACACTTTGACTCATTGACCACTACCCTTTGAGTCTGACTGTCCAGTCTTTTCACCCAGCTTGTAGTTGACTCATCTAATCTTTGTCTCATCAGTTTGGCTACCAGGACTCTGTGGAAGACTGTATAAAACCCCTGATGTAATCAAGGTAAATGCAGTCCACTGCACTCCCTTCTGCCACAGAGCCGGTCAGTTATTCAGAGCAAGGAAAACACAATTTGCCCTCGAGAAATTGATGCTGTCTATACCCAGTCACCTTTTTTTTTCCTTCATGTGCCTAGAAATAGCTTCCATGAGGATTAGCTCTATAATTCTGTCAGGTAGTGAGGCTGACTCTTCTGTCTGCCTAATAATAAGATTTTGGAGTTTCTTACTGTTTGGGGCCTCTAGGATAGGAGGTTAAGTAATCAAGATTAAAGAACCTAAATTTGGGTGTCTGTACATGTATGTCAACTAGCTAGCTTTCCTGTTATAGGCAATGGAGGGAGGATTCAGGTACCTAAATGGGAATCTAGTGTCACTGGAGAAGCCTTAGGATACCTGAGACATCCCCTCAGGACTAGAAGATACGACCCACGACCTGTGGAAGAATCATGCTTTCCCACATCAGAAGCTGGAGACCAGGGAAGATGTTTCAAAGAATCTCAAATGGCAGTAAATACATGTGCTTAACAAACTGAATCATGCCATGGACAACTCCTTTTGGATCTGAATCACCCTCTGGGCTCCACTGGTGGTATTAACTTGATCTTTATGGGTTGTGATGGAAGCTTAGTTTACATTTATAGCATCTGAATCTTATCCTTACTTGTCTGTACCTAGTTTTCACTTCCATAGTGTCCCTTAACAGAGTGCCCAAAGAGAGATGACTGCATAAAGTATTAGGTTGTAGAGTCTCACTGCTTGTGTATTACAAAGGAGTGTATAAGATGATGAAAAAATGGAATATTTGCCCTACTTCATGTGGATTTGTCAGGTTGACAAGGACTTAAATAACATGAATTGTACGGGGAGATCTTTTCAGAGTTTCCAGTCTCCCAGCAAATATTGCCAACTGCTTGTATTTTTACTATATGGACCTCCCATGTACAGCTAGTTTTTGCTAAGAATGATTGGGAAAACTTTATCAACAAGGGTCACTTCATGGATTAATTTAATTCTTCACTGACAGCTCTGTGAAAAAGGAAAAATATGTCTTCTAAAGTTTCCCCTTTTTCAATAACATGAATGCTGTACCTTTCAGAGTTTTTTTGTTGTTGTTGTTTTGGTTTGTTGGGGTTTTTCCCCCCTTTTCCTTATGTTTCTTGAAATCTACATTTTGGAATTAAAAAAAAAAAAAACACCAAAAAAAAACCACCATAGGTGAGAACTGAAGAATATCCGTGAAAATGCAAGCATGAGAAAGTTATGTGCAACTAAATGGAAAAACACAAGTACAACAGTCATTCCTGCATCTGCTATAATATACCAAAGTTTGCAAATTGCCTAAGTCACTCTAGGACAATGGCTGATGTTGCCAAAGTCTGCATCTCATCTGTACAGTCATACTGTAAAAAATGGATGATGAAGAAAGATTATTATTAAAAAAAGATTTTAAATTGACTCAGTTCTGCAACAAATCTAATTTGTGTTATAACTATGGTAATTAACTGTTCAACTATACCACATAGTATTCTTAATAATCAACCCCCTTTCTTACAGCAGATAAGAATAACTATGGCCATAACTGGTACTACACTACTGAGATCATTCCTAATGATAAACTCCCTTTCTTACAGAAAATAAGAATTTGCATCATGTTTTTATCAAATCAAAATAGGGATAAAAAAATTATCACCACTGTATAGAAGTCACTGTTTACTTTGGGAAGTAACAGTGATTTCTAGCCTAAATGAAAGTTTCTTGATTTTTCTCTGAAAAGAACACATAAGATAATATGTAATTTAAAAAGAAAATAATAGCAAGAAAACAATAGCATGAAAATAATTTGGAAACTTTCTTCAGTTTCTGGGAGGACAAGAACTTCCAGCAGTCTTTGAAATGTTGGCAATTTATCAAGACAAAGTAAAATGTCTCCAGAAAAAAAACAACAGGGGAATTTTATTTTTTTTTAAATTAATGTTCCTCGCCTTCAGCTCTTAAGCTTTTATTCAAATTGCTGAATAACAAGGAACTTTTCAAGCAAGCAGAATTAGCAATGCTTATGAATTAAGGGGTGAAAAAAGAAAAAAAAAGTAAATTTCTGAATCATGTAAAATGCACAGTGTTTTTGTTGAGCAGGTTGTGATAGCAAATAATGAAATGCCAGTTCTGTGATGATTAGCAGCTAAACAGACAACTTCATTGCATTTTATAGTGAAGATGATATAGTGTGATGAATAGGTCTATATATCATGAGTCATCTCTTTGAACTCAATAGACATCCTTGCACGATTAATGTTGTCTATAGCAGACTAAGTATCAAAATTTTGTTTTGAGGATCTAACTCTGCTTGGTTCACTGCTAAATCTCTCTTTGCCTTCATATTGCAGTTTGGACTCAGGTTTAGTCAAATTATGTTTAGCATATGCTTCATGTCAAGAAGAAATACAATTGCTTGCATAGAAAAAAAATCAAGCAACAGACTCTAAATTTAGGAGGAAGAAGATGGTTACTATTTTGGACTGGTTTTTGGCTAAAAACTGTCTTAGCACTTTCCCAATGTAACACTTCATATTTTGCAGAGTTCTAACAATAATGGTCTTAAGAAGTTCAAAGAAAATATTAATACCACTACAACTAACACCTCAGTAGTTCAAAGAGATTGTTCTAACTCAGTTGATGGAGATGGAGGAACAGGAATAAAGAAATGAGGTCAATATTTTTAGATGCAGAGGACTGAATCTAACCACTGTTTCCTACATAATAGACACCCATTGTAATCTGACTTTTGGAGATGCTGAGAAACCCGTGCTGACTTCTAAGCACTCAGTTCAGTCAGGCTATCTGTTACCTTTATCACAGACTTCCTACATGTTATAGAGCAAGGAAAACAAGACCATTAATTATTCTAAGTCAGGAAAAGAACAGAAAAGAAAACAAGCCACCAAAAGGTTTGCCATGTTCTTTTTGTCAGACATGTTATAAGGTAGCTATTTTAATGTGATGACAGGGTTTGTTCATGTTTTTCATCCAGTTCAGATCCAGTTTACATCATTCAGTCCAATTGTTCTTTTTTTATTATGTATATGTATGGAATGCCATCTTTTCAAAGTGGCATTTGGCCCCATTAGGAGCAAAAGAAGAAAGGAAAAAAAGTTTTGTTCTTAGCATGAAGAAAATATATTTCAAGAGTCTTATTTTTGGAAACTTTCCAAATGTAACTGAGATTTTATGACACTGACAAAATTAATCTTTGTCCTCTGCTAATCTCAAATGTGTATAAATTGGGAATTGAACCAATATGTTGGTGTTCCACTGTACAGTGAAATAACACAGCACTGATGATAAGGTGAAATCCTGGGCCTTAGCATGAAGCAAATATATTTCAAGAGTCTTATTTTTGGAAACTTTCCAAATGTAACTGAGATTTTATGACACTGACAAAATTAATCTTTGTCCTCTGCTAATCTCAAATGTGTATAAATTGGGAATTGAACCAATATGTTGGTGTTCCACTGTACAGTGAAATAACACAGCACTGATGATAAGGTGAAATCCTGGGCCATAGTGGGGAACATTTGAATCAGAGATTATACATTTCTTCCAAAATGGAACATCAATTAAGCTCTCAAACTATAAATAGGCAGTGGACATGATACTTCTGTCACTAATGACTCATGTAAGGAAGGCTTTTGTGTGTGTGCGCATTTGAATTTATTATTGATTTATGAATTATTGAGTGCAATTACTAGCAGCCATTGTTTCCAAATATACTTTTTAGACATTAAAAATCTTAGAAAAAAATTTCCTTGAGTGTGCACTTTCTAGAAGCCTACTTAGTTTAACTTCTGGGATTTAATCTTCAGAGGCTTGAAAACACATATGACATTAGTAAAACACTAAGAGTCACCCATTGAATTGCCTTGTGGAAAACTCTTTAGTGAGCAATGCATTTTAAGGCAGATAATTGCCATTCATACTTAGTAGTGTAAACTGTTGAAGGCAGCTTTAGATTTCCAAGAAATGACTCTCAGCTTCCCAGACATCCATCACAATTGCATCAGTGGAATCACTTTTTAAAAAAATCTGTATATTCACTCAGGTGATGGGCAAGCAGTTCCATTACAATAAGATTCATTACTAAATTCAGTTAATTTTAGGGTTTTTTTATTCAAGTTTAATTAAGCTTATATTTCCACCTGAAACTGCATAACTCACAAACTTCTACATTTCATCAGTCTCATTTCAGAAATAGTTAATAAGTAGAAAATCCTCTTTGGAAATTAAAGAGCCTTTTTACATTAGCTTTATAATTAACTCAGTATTAAATTAATAATGGAGACGTAGTAAAACTATAAATTGAAGCTTTGAAATACAGAATTACAAATAGTTAATCTATTTATTAGATACAGATGAAAGAAAAAGGAGAGATGGGCCCACTTCAGGGGAAAGTACCACAAAACTAAGTCAGTGACTTTTGTGTGTGTGTGTGTGTATATATATATAAGAAAAAGGGGGGTGGTGATTAATGAAAATGTACTGGAAAATATGAGACTTGAGCATGATGCACAACAACTAGTGAACCGGTAGGTGTGGAAGAAGGAAGGACTTGCAAAGGACACCAGTCAGATGGGATACTATTGAACCTTATGTATCTGAATGTGCAATGTATCTTGTATATCAAGTGCTGAATAAGAAAAGTGAGAGGGTGGGATAATAGAGAATAAGGGCCAGGGTTGCGGAGGTCTCTCAATATAAGGAAATTACTCCTGAATGCATGGAAAAGCCATCAAGATTAATGCTGTTACTGTTGGCATTTACATCATTACATGGTGGTGACAGGAGCAGACCACAGGCGTCCCTTCCAACCCAAACTATTCTATGATTCTATGATATATCTATCTCCAGAGAGACTCCAAGCTACTGGTACTTCTGAGTTCAGACTATGAATATATTGTGCTATACTTGCAAGCTGTATTGCCTAAGAAATTAGGAATATTGTATTTCACTTGTAACCCCATTCTGCTCTAGGGGAGCAGATGGACTTCTAGTGTCCCATAAGAGGCATCATCTAATGCTTTCTATTCAGGCAGAATAAAGGCTTAGTCTCCAGATAGTCTCAACTATGTGATTTATAGCACGTCTGAGTGTGTGCCATAGACCTCTCCACAGTCCTAGTCCCTCAAGCAGCAAGACTGGGGAACTGTTGGAGTCCCTTCTGACCCTCATATATGGATTTTGCTTCAGGTGGGATCAGGGCATGAGGCTGGAGAAAGAGGGAATGATGCATTCCTTGGATTTGTTGCACCACAGACTTGGAGCATGACAACTGTTGTGTGTATCCAGACAGGGGAACTAAGAAGCCTTTTTTCCAAAAGAGATATCGTCTTCAATCCTGTCCCTATCTCTACTTTTGCCATAGTGGGACTCTATATTACATGGGATTAATGACCCAAAAGATCAGAATCAGCTCACATTTCCAGAGGACTTTTCTCATGCTGAAACATATAAATACTTATATTTCACATTCCTCTCACAGCAGCATTTACAATATTGGCATCAATATTGTTAAAATGTCAGTCCATTCGAAAGGTAATTTTTACAACAAACCTTCTCTTAACCTTTGTTTGCCAATACTGCAATACTTGTGATACATACTGAGATGTCATCTAGGTTTCAAACGATCATGTCCAATTTTATATTTCTTCCTCTGTATGTCAATAAAGGTGGAACAACTTTCAGATCTTGTGTAGGCAGAATGTTAATTCAAACTTTAAAAGGAGCTTTGTTACATAAGAGACAAACCTGCAACATATGCCAGAGAGAATTAATTCACTTCTTTCCAAATAGAATAAACAAATCTGTACATGAATAAAAATGCATTATATTTCTAAGTGGAAAGTCAAAAACCAAAACCACAACCTATCAGAAACAATTAATCAGAAAAGCTCAGTTGTGAATATAAATTACATGCATAGTAGCAACACTTTTCAAAAATTTACATTCACCACCTATTTCCTTTTAATTCATATAAATCTTTTTTTTCCCTCTCCTGCCAAGTGATGTGGGTCATATAAACTTTAATTTTAAAAGGGAAGAATTTAAAAGTGAAAGGAAAGCATAATTTGAATGAAAATGAGAGGATTTAAATACATTTCTGAGGGATGCTTCTGACACTTGAAAGACTTTGCAAAATGACATTTAAGTAAGTTTATACAAACAGCATGTGATTGGAATGTAAAGGTTTAAAGATGTGCATTTACCATTGATAGGATATCAGAAAGAGGCCCAGAATAAATTGCCTAAAGACTTAGGGTTTAAATTATGATTAACAATAATAACCGTTATTATAATTACTGTAGCTATTATTATTAGAGACCATAAAATAATGATTCAGTGAGGAAATTAAAACATTAGATTATTTTAGAATGGGTTTTACAGCAGCTGCTAGTGATGAAACATCACCCCAATTGACTTCCTGCACCTAGGTCCCTTGATCATTCCTTTTTGAATCATGGTTCTTCCCATAGGAACTTCTCATTCTTCAACTAATATTTTACAATGCAAAAATGCCTAGAAGCCTCAAAAGGTCCTGTCCTTTAGTGTGTAGTTCCTCTTGCAAAGGACTTAAAACCTAAGACAAGATACCATTATTGAGGGAAGAGGGTCAGATACAGGAGGATGTCCTACACACGCTGGTCTAGCATAGCCTCACCTAACTTTAGACCTAATGTGCCCATGATCAGAGAGAAGTTGCCATAAGCTCCCTCCATTTTCAGTGGGAAGAGACAGGCATCTGCTTCTGGTCTTGGGTTGCTGCACCCTCAGTTGCCAACAGACTATGCAGGGAGCATGGGGAGATTATGTCTCTAGTGGAATTCTTAATTAGGACCAACATGTTCAAGTTTTACTTATTTCACATTGTGTGTATGCACAAATAAATGTAATCTTGGGATTATTTATGATAATTATTCCAGTGCAAGAAAAGTCTGAAGAAGGAAAAGCTGGCCATTTTGATAATCTGTGTGCTAAGTGGAAGGTACCTTTTACACTCCAAGCCACTCATGGAACATAAAATGAAACTCAGACACTTCTTGCAGAGTGATGATGAAAAAGGTATTATACTAAAATTGGAAAAGTAGATAGGAGCAGAAGAAATATAAGGAGTTATGAAGGTTGAGTGGGTGGATTTAAAATATAGGGAATAATGTAGTTCAAATGTCAAGCAAAAAAAACCACCTGACAGGAATAAAATGTCTTAGCTAAAAATAAAAAGTTTATGTGACATAATTTTATAAACATACCTAAAAATGTCAGTGAAGTCATTATTATCCCATTAATTTGGTGCTGTCAGGCAGTCATTAGAGAGTTACTGTATTGTAATTCATTTTTTTTAACTCTACTATTGTAATTATTTTTTTAAGATCCAATGTTGACTGTGCTGTTCCCCTTCAAGGGAAAATATTAGTTTCAACAAATCACAAAGAAGATCAGAGAATAACATAATTCTGGAGAATATGCTATATACAGATTCAAATTCTGAAGCTGATAAATGCTTTATATGACAGAACCATACAGAGAATTAAATATATGTAATATAACATCATGGTACTAGCAAGGAGTACAAAAACAGAATGTTTTCTTTGGGAAAGAGTTCTAGAAAGCTCCTACAAAAGTTAATGCTTCATTTTGGCAGGAAAAAAAATTTACTTAGTTTGAACTGGGTATAGTGTCTTCAGTTTTGGAAATCTAACTTAATTATTGTGAAGCCATACAGCTGGCATTCATATTGAGAATGACTGATAAATCCTGGAAATTAAAAAAGGTAAAGGGGCTGTATCAGACTCAGTGCAATATTAGCAACAAGTTTCCTCATTATGGGAAAACTCCTCAAAACAGGCTCATGCCTTAGCTTTTATGAACACAATACATTTTGCCCTATCCTCTTTGTTTTCTCCCCCCAGCCTTCAGAAAGGTTTCATGTATTCTACTTTCAGTTTTCCTCAGTGGACAATATCAAATACTGGAAAATATGATGCAAGTTACAAAATGCCCATGATATTTTTGGGCATTATATTAGCATTTAAAGAGATTCCTTCTAGATACCTAGCAAAGTTTAGTTATCCCTCAATTAATTTATAGTTTCAAGGAAAAAGAGCTCCTTTAAAAAATTAAAAAGAAGTATATTGGTTCTGTATAAGTCATAGTACTGGAGTCAGTGCTGTAAGATTGGTAAAGGTCATTAGACAGTTAAAGCCTGTGCATTTTAGCTTGCATCCAAAGTGCTTTACTCAACAGAACATACAGAGAGAGCAGAACAGATGTAGTCAAAGATATAGAGCTAGTATTTCTTCTTTTCTCATAGAAGACTTAAATGCAGACTGTTTTCTTCCAAGAAATTTCTAATCCTGCTAAAGGGAACTACAGAAAAAAATTGTATGCTTTAAGTAGGAAAAAATATTACATATTTTTCTTGAAAATGTTGATATTTTAAAAAATTTCCTAAGAGTAGGCAAGTTGCATGGCTTGGTTCCTATGCTATTTTGTATTTGATTAAATATAGGAAATTATTATGTTAAAAATAATTACATACTTGATATATACTTGTGTGGTGGGTTGACCTTGGCTGGACACCAGGTACCCACCAAGCTGCTCTATCACTCCCCCTCCATCAACAAGACAGGGAGAGAAAAAATACAATGAAAAGCTCATGGGTCGAGATAAGGACAGGGAGATCACTAAACAATTACAATCATGGGCAAAACAGACTTGACTCAGGGAAATTAATTTATTACCAATCAAATCAGAGTAGGGTAATGAGAAATAAACCTAAACCTTAAAACACCTTTCCCCGACTCCTCCCTTCTTCCCAGGCTTAACTTCACTCCTGATTTTCTCTACCTTCTCCCCGCCAGCGGTGCAGGGTGACGGGGAATGGGGGTTGCAGTCAGTTCATCACACGCTGTCTCTGCCGCTCCTTCCTCCTCAGGGGAAGGACTCCTCACACTCTTCCCCTGCTCCAGCATGGGGTCCCTCCCACAGGAGACAGTCCTCCACAAACTTCTCCAACATGGGTCCTTCCCACAGGCTGCAGTTCTTCACGAACTGCTCCAGCGTGGGTCCTTTCGACGTGTCCTTTCCATGGGGTGCAGTCCTTCAGGAACAGACTGCTCCAGCGTGAGCTCTCCATGGGGTCACAGCCTCCTTCAGGCACGTCCACCTGCTCTGATGTGGGGTCCGCCATGGGCTGCAGGTGGATATCTGCTCCAC
>NW_008796110.1:5466319-5482866 GCF_000699145.1 Aptenodytes forsteri
TTTTTTCCCCTTCTTAAATATGTTATCACAGAGGCACTACCACCGTTGCTGATTGGCTCAGCTTTGGCCAGCAGTGGGACCATCTTGGAGCTGGCTGGCACTGGCTCTATTGGACATGGGGAAGCTTCTAGCAGCTTCTCACAGAAGCCACCCCTGTAGCCCCCCCACTACTGAAACCTTGCCACAGAAACCCAATACAACTTGAATTAAAAATGTAAAACAGGTGTTCATTATATCTGTTTACACTGTTTGCTGTATATATGAATTTAGAATATACTTCAAGGTCTAAAGGATGATATCATGGTCTTTCTGGTGACCACAAACTGAAAAATGCTGGAACTTCAAATAGTTTTGATGCTGGTGGCTGGAAGGAAGCAAAGCATTTAACCTCCTGAAGCTTCACTTCATCCAAATGGGAAATTAATATAAAGGAGGAACCTGTGTTCCTGCAACTAAACTGCTCTCCGTCCTTTTTATAATGTGCTGGGTTTCAGGAGAGCAAGCTGAACTTTAGAAAGTGTACCTTCTTGAGTGAAATATCTGAGCATTTATGGAGTTTTTTTGAGTTTCCTAAAGATTCCATTAAGTAGAGTTGAATGCATAAAGGAAATAGTTTACCCGTTGTGTGTCTTCAGAGAGCTTATTTTGTTTATCCAAATATAATCTAAGTTGGAATAAAGACTAATATGTTAGTGAGGATCATATTAGATATGTTCTTGAAATTTATATTTTTGATAGTAAAATGTTTTATTGTGAAACTTCAGCTTTCAAAATGTTATATCGGAATTTAAGATAGGGCTTTTAAACTGTATAGCAGAGACGATATGATGTAATGGAGGTGAACTCCATTACAGAAGAGACTGACGTTAAGCTCATGGTATTAAGGTTTCAGCATGTAATTTATCTAACCGAGTTTCAGACATCTGCCAAAGAGACATCTGTGCTTGCTGTCATCACGCTATGATCTACCTCCTTATGCCCAATGGAAAGGAACTGATACTTTTATCACGTTACTCACATAACCTGTTTGAAGTAACTCCTTTAGAGAGACACGAATCATAGACATGAAGGGCTTTTTCTCTTCAGAACATAAAAAAGTTTTGTGGGGTGTCTGAGGAGTGTTTCATCAGCTTGCAGTGTTTTGGAGAGTGGAGCCGTTTTGGAAGATTTGTGGATCCTTCTTAAGTAAATAATGACAAAGCTATCTGTGACTACAAGAGATGGGACTGGATGACTCATGCTATTTCATTGGTAATGTCTATACAAGTAAATAAAACTGTTCCAGAGTGTGAGCTTGTAATAGCCTGTGATTGTCCACACTGTTTAAATTTTAGCACAGTCCCTGTCATTGTTTGTGCTAAACAACAATCTCCCAGATAATTGCTGCATTGTCCAGGTAATTGCATGTGCCAGGGACCATTCTTAGTTTGGATTTGGCCATTCTATTTTGAGGGAAAAAAGTGCTTGATGATACACCATGCCGTTTAACCTCAGGGCCAGACAACGTTCCCGGCATGTTTAAATTTCTACTGTAGGCATTCCCTTCCAGTCCTACATAATTATGAGATTTGGGGCCATATAAAACCAAAAAGGTTCAATTTCGTCTAAACCATTTTGGTACAGATCTTCCTAGGAACTTCTAGAAACCTAAGGTCTTGTGTAATGTCACATGAACTTCACAGGAACTTCTCTACCAATTTAATGGGATTTCTCTGTGGTCTCTGAAGAGGAAATATGCATTTATGCAGGTGAAACTCCTATAGACTCCACTGAGAGTTCTGCCAACGGATGTGAAGGAGAATTAGTTCACCAGTGATTTTCTGCAACATAATTAAACTTTATATAATCAAAACCCTGTAGCTCTAAGCAACTTCTGACTCTAAAGCTGTCTTTGAAACACTGGAAGGAACTCAGACATGTAAACAACATCTCAGGGGAACGCATTTAAAAGGGAATGGGGATTATGAAGATACACTCCAAAATACAAAAGTAGCTTTTTTTTTTTTTTCAAAATAGCAAAACACATCAAAGGGCAAAGGGGAAAGATAGAAGGGGAAAAAGGATTTCAAGCTTACACAAAAGGGAGTAAAACAGCATTTGGGGAATTATAAATAATTTTTTCCACCAGGAAAGAAAGACAATATTGTGAGAAACCTGGAAATTTCTCTAGCTGGGGTTGTAAAAATCAAAACTAATAACAAATTCTTTATCATACATGCACAAACTGATAAAAAGCAGTGATCTTTTAAGAGGGAATGAAAAATGAATATACAGAAGTTGTTAAAATTACGAAGCAAAGTATTACGCTATTTTATGAAGGTAAACTCCATGCACATTACTATGCTATCCATGAAATATACCATAAAGAAATAAGGAAAATATCCCAGCAGAAAATATGGCCTACCCTGGTAATGTGTAACTCTCTGAAACCATGATTTGCATCCAAGAAAGTCTAAACTGCGTGAGATAAGTTAGCTCTGTAATTGACTGTGTCATTCCTTACATTGCTTTTATTATTACTTAATATATATCAGAATCTCATGGATTAGTGTTTCAGTTTGAGAATTGACAATCTTCTACCTTAACATACAATCAGCCAAGTACATAGAGATCAAGGTGGTGTTGCAGTAAGATGTCTTCAGAGAGACAAGTTTACTAAGGCTTTTTAGGTAGTGGTATGATAGCAATGAGGAGGAGAATGAACGCAGAATTATCAGAATCATCACAAGCAGTTCCCTGATCACAGCAAGATCCGGCATGATCTTAATCCACTTCTTTCTTTTGTCTGTGTACTTCCTTGTGGAAAGGTTCTGATACGTCTCTCCTGGCAGTGATATATATTATTTGATTTCCAAAATAAGTTAATGGTCAATGTGAAGCCATATGTTCTTTCATTTCCACAGTACCTTATAGCTTAAGCACCTCTCTCTGTCCTTTGTGTCGTACCCTACAATTAACAAATTTACATTATTTTCTTGAGATTACTGAAAGAGTAATGAAGACGCTTGAGGTGGGTTGACCTTGGCCAGCTGCCAGACGTCCACCCAGCTGTTCTCTCACTCCCCTGCTTCAACAGGATGGGGGAAGAAAATAGGATGAAAAAGCTCATGGGTTGAGATAAAGACAACGAAATCACTTGCCAATTACAGTTACAGGCAAAACAGACTCAGAAAAAATGAAAATACCTTACACCCATCCATGCCCCTTTTTATCAGGCTCAACTTTACTCCTTCCCATCTCCTCTACCTCCTTCCCTTCTAGCCCCTGCCATCATGGGGGAGATGGAGAATGGGGAGTTGCAGTCAGTTTATAACAGCTCTCTGTCACTCCTTCCTCCTCACACTTCTCCCCTGCTCCAGCGTGGGTCCTTCCATGGGCTGCAGTCCTTCAGGATAAACCTGCTCCAGTGTGGGCTTTCCATGGGCAGCAGGTCTTTCAGGGAATATCCACCTGTTCTGGCATGAGATAGTCCATGGGCTGCAGTGTGGACATTTGCTCTGGTGTGGTCCTCCATGGGCTGCAGGGAAATACCTGCTCCACCATGTTCTCTTCCATAGGCTGCAGGGGAATCTCTGCTCCATTGCCTGGGATACCTCCTCCACTCCTGCTTCTCTGACCTTGGTGTTCCCTCTGCTTTTTCTCACTCTTTCTGTACTCTCCTCCTCCTCTCTCTCTCAGTGATGTTTTTTTGCCCTTTCTTAAATATGTTATCACAGAGGAACCACCATCTTGGCCAAGGGGCTCAGCTGTGCCCTGTGTTGGGTCAGTTGGAGCCAGCTGGAACCGGCTGGGTCCGGCACGGGGCAGCCCCGGCCTCTCCTCACAGAGGCCACCCTGCAGCCCCTGCTGCCAGCACCTGGGCACGGACACCCAACACACTGCTGTAGGCCAAAATCAACACTGAAGCCATTATGGTAGACTCTGCACAAATACAATGCAGTAGATAACTTTGTGCCATGAAAACTTTGTAGTATATAGTTCATTATAAACACAAACTCCGTTAGTTAATTCTATGTTACTCATCAAGGGAAGAATAACAGTGTACGGATGCTAAAATAAAGAACTAAAGCACTAAAAACTTCATCTAAGCCTTTCCCCCCAGACTGAGGTCTTATGACAGGGAGAAGCCAGTGATGGCAGACTGCCCAAGGCAGAGGTCAGAGGGATCCTGCCAAAGGTCACAAAAGATTAATTCCTTGAAAAGCTTAACTGGAGGCAGTACTCGGACATTATGATAATGGCCATAGACTGAAACCTGTATAAACAGTGAAGAACAGAAACATAGAGTTATATTACTTACTGAGAATGTAAGTTTTGAAAAAATTGGATCCTAACTGCTCTCCGTCATGTTTGGAGATAAAATCTTGAATATACAAAGCATAAATTTGAATCTCAAAAATTTGTAAGCAACAGAAAAAACCCAGACACATTCCTGACATTCTAAAAAATTAATTTCCTTTGGCAATGGTAAATTTGGCACTGGTGGATTTGCACACATATGCACAAAGAAGAGAACTTTCATGAAAGTATTAGCCAAGTATTCCTTGGGCTATTATAGCAGATAGATTAATGTAAACAAACCAAACAACACCACCACCCAAAAAAGAGAGAAAACTCCTAAAAATGTTGTTTGTGAAACCTAAGTTTTTAGGGTCTGTGGACCATATGTCAGCCTTTGAGAAATGTAAAAGATGCGGGAGAGAGTTAATGTTGAGTGTAAGCGATGTTGATGTTGTAGAGAAAATCTGTTAAGTGGAGAAAGAATCCTGTTTGGAGTGACTTCTCTCCTCTGGGGTTCCATGAGACCCAGTTCAGCACTCTGGTTTTGTTCAGCAAAGCAATTAAGCGCATGCTTAATTCACACTGATTACATCTGTAAGCACTTAAAGTGCTTATAATTAAACATGAACTCTAGCCCTTTGCTGAACATGGACAGATTAAGTATATGCTTGTTCAGCTGGAGCACAAATGCATAGTTGATGCAAGGAGGCATCTCTGTATCCGAAATAAAGACAGGGGATATAGCCCATCTGACTGGCATCTCTCCTACCACTCTTTGACCAAGTATTATAAGTTTTGCTCCCTTCAGCTTTTATATTTTGATATCCACATATACATTTCCAGACCCTCTATTAAGGATGACAGAGCAGTAATTCAACACTGGTTTTTTTGCAAGAAAATATGACTTTCAGTCCTTTGAGTTTTGCCTTTACTGCCAAAGATTTTGCTTACCAGAAAATTGATGCTTGTATATGTACCGTTTGGTCTCAATCATCCCAGGCTGTATGGGTACGATGTACTCCAGGGGGTGGATCTGAGCTGGTGCCCATGGAGCCAAGCTGAGAAGCTTTGCAACACACTCCCCACTGCATCTGGTTCCTTATGAACCAGAGGTTATGAGATTTGACAGAGTACCACAAAACTGGATAGATGAAGACTGCCATGACCATGTGGTGCTCTGCCTGAATGAATGAGTCTTCCCAGAACTGATCATGCCAAGATATCTGAGCTGGTTTTCTCTGGTGCCAAATCTAGTTTGACAGGGTTTATTAGCTTAGGATCAAGGCCATGATAATATAGCTATTTTGGTTTAGTTTGAATTCTCAGCTTGAGGATTGTGCCTGATCTAATAAATCCTATAGAATTGGGCTGGTTCCTCATAATGCCAGCTTGGCTGTCTGTACCCATTGTACATGGCTTTGTTATGCTCTGTTTTAAAGCTTGATAATCCACCATTTTAAAGGGGCAATTGAATCTCTTTGACTACAGCTCACACAGTTTCTGATCAGGCAGAAACAAGAAACTGCTTATAAGAAAACAAATGCTTACTGGTAGCAAAGGGCTCTAATTCACTTGATTTCTCCTTCCTTTTTTTTTTCCTTTCAATGAATCAGGCTGAGAGAAGCTGAACATCTCTATTGTTAGATATTATAAAGCATGAAGTAAGTAGATAGCTACTTTCTCTTGCACAGTCAAAGGTGAACATAGCAGTTTCTTACCTTTAATCTGCCATTATGTATAGAGACTGAATTCTCTAAATCAGTAATTCAGTCAATGCGTCTTCTGACATGAGTTACTGCTTACTACTGTGTACTTGAGGCAGAGCATTACCATAAGTTAGTACGGAGAGCCCAGAGTCAAATACTCGTATTTCCTAGTTAATAAATTATTTTTTGTTACGTTTTTATGTAAAAGTAAATCTCCCTCCACAATCACTATTTTGTCAAACATGCTTATTATACCAAAAGGATTTCCTAGACTCATTTGTAGAAATCATGCTTTGTTAGAGCAGTTTGTTTTAAAGTATTTTCTTTAAATACAAAAAGTTATGAATGGATGCACAGAAACTGGGCATTTTCTAGTTTTATGACTATCTCTAAGAATTGGAGATTTGTGGCATTAATAGGAATGATTAAAGACATAAAATTTGTCTGCCTTTCATATGCTGCAATATCAGCTTAAAATGCACTCTTTCAGCAAATAATCATGACAGTAAACTCATCTGCAAGAAAAGATGAACACAATGAAGATATGTAAAAACCAGAAACTGGGCATTTTCTAGTTTTATGACTATCTCTAAGAATTGGAGATTTGTGGCATTAATAGGAATGATTAAAGACATAAAATTTGTCTGCCTTTCATATGCTGCAATATCAGCTTAAAATGCACTCTTTCAGCAAATAATCATGACAGTAAACTCATCTGCAAGAAAAGATGAACACAATGAAGATATGTAAAAACCAGATGTGAATATCTGTGAAAGACAGGGTGGATTTGTTTAAAATGACTGTTCATATAAACATTGTGCTTTCTGTCCCTTGGTCTGGCAAGCAGGAAGCAAGACACTGAACACTAATAGTGACATTCCCGTGGTCACATACCAAACAACTGAAATCACATGATCGTATTGACATTAATTTCAGCAGGTACAATATTTCACATTTGAATTAATGTATGTAAGCAAGAAGCAAGAGTGAGGTGTCATTTACACAGAAATTAATTTCTCTTATGAAGAAAATATGTATATAAATGTTTCTTGTTTATTGGCTTTAGTATTCTTAATTTCCATTTGATACTAATTTTTCACACAATTTACACTTACAGAATGTACTGTGTGAGTGACATTTCCCACCTGACAATCTGAGAACTCTACACCTGCATATCTCTTGAAGGTTTTCACACACTACATGTCCACAGAAATTAAGAGAAATTGAAAAGTAATAATAACATTTTCTATAATGTGTGGATGTAAAATACACTTTTCAAAACTAAATAAGCCATTTGAATTGCTGGTATGTGGTCAGAATGTACTGTGTGAGTGACATTTCCCACCTGACAATCTGAGAACTCTACACCTGCATATCTCTTGAAGGTTTTCACACACTACATGTCCACAGAAATTAAGAGAAATTGAAAAGTAATAATAACATTTTCTATAATGTGTGGATGTAAAATACACTTTTCAAAACTAAATAAGCCATTTGAATTGCTGGTATGTGGTCTTGCCAAGAGAAATATTAATAATTTATCTACATGACCTCTTTATATCAATGCCAATCAAATATTTATTGAATTTTGCTTGAATATTATTTTGCTTTGATAAATAATAATTCTAATGGGTTGTAATGCTCTTTTCCTACACGTGTTTTATTAAAAAGTGTAAAGCCAGATATTTTACACATTTATGAATATGTGTGTGTTGTCCTAGATATACAATTGTATGTCTCACAACAATTACTATGAAAATATAATAACCATAACTAAAAACTGAAGCTTGATTGCTAAGGTTAAAATAAATATTTATAGTAGCTGGTGTCTTCTTATCTATGAAGTTTTTACTAATATGTGTAATCATGAGATCTTGTTATACCTGTGCTAAACAAAAATGAAATAACTATTTGGCAGAATATGAAGACCTTGCAGATGTACATATGAAAGGCTTTTGATAATCAATGATATTTTCATTAAAATAATTAGTAAAGTGACTACAGAGTTGACTCTGTACCTACAGGTTTCAAGTCAAGAATTAATTGAACAGTTCAGCAACCACCTTTAACTTCTTATTTATATAGTTAGTACTTCCATATTGGGCACTTGAAGATTATGCCTTATATAAGAAGGCAAACAAATGACTCCAGCTGTTCCATTTTAATTATTTGTTTAAAGTAGGTTTTGGTTGTGGGTTTTTTAAATTATATAATGACACAGAACAGATTCCCTTTAACTGCAATTTTTTTTTTTTTTTTCACTTGGAAACTAGTGCGTGTTAACAATTAACTACATGCCTTACTTTTCTTGTCCAATACTTAACCTCTGAGCCTACAGACAGTCCCATGAGCATTCTGGAGGTGGAGAAGATAGTGTGGAGGGCAGTGCAATTCTGCAAAATCATTGCATCATAGGATCTGTTATGTACATGCTACAGTGTGCTAGTAAGGTGATTTCAGACTTGCCTGAGCTTCAACTAGTAAACTCTCAGCTATTTAAGAAGGATTGATTTCCAGTTGGGGACCTCAGAAAGCCCCGGCAATTTCACCTCTAACCCAAGCAGCAATGCCCTCCAAGAGTTAGGGAAGCATGATTAGGATCCAGCTGAGGTTTAGCTAGTGTCCTCATGCCCAGCAACAATTTTTGCCTCAGCTGGCCCTACAAAATTCATTTGTGCCATTTAGCCACTTGGCAGGTACATTTCTTTAGCCCACTTATTCATATATTCTTACAAGCAGCATTGAAAAAATGTCTTTTTTTTGTACCTATTTCATTAGTCTTTTTTCCTACAGAAACAAAGCTTAAGAGATCACATGAGCTGTGACTTGTGTTCATCCTCCTCTAATAATCCATTGTTTTATTTCAAAGAAATTGGTTGGAGGTCTGGATGTCTTCCAGATAATTACTCCCAATAAGTGTTAATAAAAAAGAGAAAAAACTCCACCAAAACACCTACAGGGCTAGAAGGAGATTGGAGTAGGAGTATTCACAGTTTTTTCCTTAACAACTTTTGATGCCAGTCTGTTAATTTCTACAGCTCACAGTTCACCATCAAATTGTTATGCTGGAGCAGGTAATAGGTGTATGGCAGACAGAAAAGAAAATTTTAGTATAAGTCAGTTAAAAAGACAATCAAACAGGCTAAAAGCCTGCAAAACCCCAGCTCTATTAGTACCAGGGTTCATTAGCCTACTGACTCTAAGAGGTATTATTTCTCTGGAGGAATACAGAGGTGTAGAGGACTTAGAAGTAATCTGCACAAGGAAATGCAATAAGGACCAATTTGTTCAGCCCTCAAGCTGTAAAAATGCCTTGCATGTTTTGGTCCCTAGATAGCACCTGAAAAGCTTTGTCTTTCATTCTGCATATTAGCATTGAGGGTCTTTCCTCTGAGCTTTTACTTAATAGTACAGTAGAGGTGTATCAATTGCAGATACTTTTGTGGGCAAAAACACAGCTCATATTTCTCATTTGATAGCTGATGAATAACAGTAATTATAATAGTATTAGGCACTTGAAGCCATTTCCTGTACATTCTAATATGGCCACATGCTTATAAGTTAGAACCAATAATAAAAAATAGATCTCTCTTGTCGTATTAATAAAAAACAGTCCTTCCATTTATTATACATTAAAACTGTGCTGGAATATCTAGTTAGGGCAGGGACTGATTTGCTGCAGCATGCTGCAGGAAATTTAATTGATGGAGAGCCTGTTTCTGAAAGCTGTGCAGAACCATGAACTTACTGAACTACTCCAAAGGTATAGGTATTTAATACACTAGGACTGGGCCAGAGTTATTTCTCTAAATGAATGGCAGTTAGGCTGAATGTATGAGATTGAGTGTAATGGTCTTATCAGCTTTGTATTTTCACTAGAAACAGCCGCAACAGCCTGCATTAGATCTACACTATTAAAATGATCTCTGTCTAAAAGTACACAACTCCACTTTGTCTTTAAAAGTCAGATCAATCGACAGAAAGAGTAAAGTCAAATGAAAAAGCGGTAAGGAATCTATCTTTGGAAAGCAACTCTGGAGTGTGCCTTTTATTTTTGAGCTATGCCCTTAATGTGAAATTCTGTGACCATTTTAGCCTAGCTGGTCTACGATGAGAGAGAATAAGTGCTGTCATACTAATCCCTGCAAAAAACGTGGAGACAAGAAAGCATTCTAAGGTGTTGGACTTTTTGCATTGTGCAAAGACAGGCAGATCTGTTGTAAGATACTTCTTTGCACATATGGAATTTTTAAATGACATGAATGTCTTTAATTTAAATAGAGGCATTGGGCCTTAATCAGCTCTTGGGTACGTCCAGTAAAATCAGTTTGAATTATGTCAGTGGGGAATTTAACTGTGAGCCAAGGAACAGCTGGGCTTACTCTTAAGGAAGATTCAAACTGGGACATACAGAGAAAGGGTACGGAGAGAAGAAGAAGCAAATGCAAATTGTTTAGAAAATAGGTACAAGTGGCAAAATAATTTGTAGCTCATACAGCTGTGGTTCATTGCAGCACATTTCATCAGTGAGTATCTTATGGTAGTGATTATTAGGAGAAGCAGGATGGGAATATTTGTTGCTGTTCTGTTTAAGTTGCCTGATGTCTAAGAGTCCTGGTTCCTAAGCTGCTGTCTAGCCCAGCTCCAAACCTCCTTCCCCCTGTGCAGTGTGACCAAAACCCTCTTGTCCCAGTTCAGCTTCCCTGGTCAGTCCAGTTTACCAGAAATTGTGGTTGCAAGGGAACCCCAGCACCTTATTATTTCCTAAAGCTGCACAGGAAATGTGTATTGCAACCCATTTATCTCCCTTGCGTTGGGAGAGCTGGAGACAAAAGGTCACTTTCAAGTTTATCTTAGTAGAGCAGTAAGACAGAAAACGAGATATTAAATGCTTGCTTATAGTCAAATAGTTGCTACAGTAAAATCTGATGAAAAAAAAGATAGATTTTTGGCACTTTAAAAAACCATGAGTTTCTCAGATGTAGTACCAGCAGCAGTTTGGATCCTAAAAGGGGAAGTTCACCATCTTAAAGAGATGGTTTCAGAACCCTTCATTCACAGTTGACAAAAATTTTCATAGCTTTTTCTTATATCTATAAATGCTGGAAAATCTATGAAAAGAGAAGCAATCTAGAACACAAAATGGTAGCAGAAGCTTCTGAAGTCTGCCAAAAATAGCTTGTTCCAGTGTACGTTATTTGAATTTAAGAGTGTCTTATCCTACTGATTTAGAATGGAGATAAAGAAATTGTTGTTGCCATATCTTTCCCATTGATTTATGTCACTTTTTTTCATGGGTTAGTTTGAGAGGGTCTTTTCTCCATTACAGCAGTCTCCTATAATTCATTTAGCAGTAAGAGAGAAATTACAGTGACAGAGAAAATCAGTAAGATATAATGTTTAGATCTGACTCATTGCCAGCTGTGAGTGTCTTGATCAAATGCTTTAAATTTAATATTTAATGAATAATAGCTAAAAAAAGAAACTAAATGACCTGAAAAAGGAGCAAATGAAAACCACACAGGAGAGCTTGCAAGTTAGAAGGAAAAATGGAGTAGAGACTACTTTAAAAGTCTCACTTGGTTTCACTTCCTGAGTTGCTTGAAACATTGATACATGATCTCTTCATCATGACACCAAGCACAGCACCTGCCTGCCAGGGTGCAAACTAGAGAGCTGGCATTGCTAACCCTGGAGTTAGCAGGCTAGCCTGCCTCTATTGTCAAAAAAGGTATAAAAAAGACATCCTTTTGAATTTCAGTACGAGACCCCTTGAAAAAAAGAAAAAAACCACAACCATCATTGGGGTTTCTTTCATCATGCAGAAGTGGTGAATGAGTCATTTCACCGCATCCTCATTCTGAGTATTAAAGAAATTAAACATGTCATTTTAGCTCATTTCAGGATTTATTTGTGTTATAACAACATGACATTGTCAGCCTTTTGGCCTAACAACTTTGTCTTTAGTATTTTGGAATTTTGTACCTTTCCACTTGTTTTTTCTTCACTGAAATGCAATGCTCCCTTGTGTTAGTGATATGTCCCTACGTGCTACGTGACAGTTCCAACCTTTCAAGGACTTTGACCATGGCACAGTTTCCACTACAGTTGTATTTCAAGGGAGGAAATCCCTCACCATCCTAGGGAATTTTGCTTGTACCTCCATCCACATAACTTGAGCATACCTAATACTGCGACTTTATATTTCAGTCTTGAGATAGCACTGATATATAATAATTTGACATTGTTGACCTGAATGGATTCTGCTTTCATTTTGGTTCATCATGAGCTGATGTAGGTTAAGTGGCTCCACAGTGTGTCAGAATTAGATATGGCCAAGCAGGATAATTCACAGCACCACAAATAGGCACATTCATTCCCTATCAATTTGATAGAGAAGTTAAGTTCTTTAAAAAGGTAATCCACAAAATCAGTGTGTGATGATGGAGAGCCACTCAAAGCAGGTAGAAAATATATTGGTGACTGAGACCTACAGAATCTCCCAACAGCTTTGATGACTGACTCAGGACTTGAACTTTAAGCTCTTGGATTTCTTGGAAGCCAAGATGGGTAGGCACCTAACTGAACAAGGCTCACTTTTTTTTAAAACCAGAGAAGTAGCCTTAGGGCTCTTATTTTGTAAAAACCCCATGGAATTAAAGCAGTCTTCCCAAAAGCTGGGAATTAAGGTTCACTTCCAGTACCAGCCAGAAATGATTCAGATGCATCTTGTTACTTTCCAGAGGACTTTCTGAACTTCCAGAGAGGATATTATCAAGAATTAATATTATCATCCCTGTTACTAAAAATCTAAGTCATTGTGCAGTCAGGACTGTAGCGGGGATATCTGGCTGGTGTCCGTAATGTATCAGCCCCCTCCACAATGAAGTTCAGACTTCAAGTCTCCAGATAAGAGCATATATATAGGGAATTTTTAGGCCAAACAAGAGTCAGACTTGGAAAATTTTGGCAGCTGATGAGGCTGAGTGCTGACATAAAAGTTTGGGCTTTCTGCTCTTTTTTCTCCTTGTTTTTCAGATTTAAGACATCTTGTAGGAGCAATGTGAATTCTACTGGCAATGCAAATATTAACCTACTCAGAGAATTCAAAGGTTTCAGAAATTAGCAGGCTCTGACAGGTCTCTTGCAATTAAGATCTTGCAGCTCCTAGTGCAGCTACTTAGGAAGGTACTTCCACGGCTGCCCATTCAAGCTATCTGTGGGAGACTATCAGTTCTGAAGAGGATGCAACAGAAAGCGGTGTGCTGCTCCTCAGCTGTACCATTCACAGCTCAGAGTTCACTAAAATGGACAATGAACATCTGCCAGTTTATCACCCACTGTGCTCTGCTGCTCAATCCTTACACAGGTCCTGCCATTTCTGACAAGAAAAAGGGCAAGAATTTTTAGTCTAAGACAATGAAAAAGTTTGTACAACACCACCTTTTAGGAACCAGAGAAGGACTTTATGATCTCAGATTTACAGAATGAAATTTGGTGTTAAGGCTACTTCCACAGATGTCACAGTTACTATTTAAAATGCCTGAAGTATTCAACTGCTTGATATAAAGAAAGTGACCTAAGTCCTCCTCTGTCCCGTACAAATGATGCAACAGGTCATAGCAGAGGAAGACTCAAAGATTTGATGCCACACATAGAACTTGTCTGGACCTCATGTTACATTGAAATTGTAAATGAACAAAGTTGGAGGCTACAGCTCATTATGATCTGTTTCCTCCACTTTGATGTGAGAGTGCCCATTTTCTGTTACAACTGTTTTGTTGTTCTGTTTACAAATGAAAACAGTTGGAAGTCAGGAAAAATGCTGCTTAGCTAAAAAGCCACTCTGTCAGTGGTCTGACAGGATAGTAAAGTACTTGTCTGTCCTTGACTTCTCAGTACAATGATAACCTCCCTTTGCTTCAGTTTCCTCAATGAGTGTTACATGGAGCTCTGATACCTGTCTCCCAAAGTCAGAATTTAGATAACTATAACATGGTGTGTGAAATTGCAGTCAAGACTATGACATAGAAAATTTCTAAATAATGCAGACAGCGCCTATATGAACAGCACAGTATGCAGCAATATAAATTTGCCAGACTCTGTAAAGCTAGACACCCTTCTAAATATTTTACCCTCTTGATGTATTTTTGCAGCTAGTTATTCTATAGAAGTAACCAAATATGTACTACTTCATAAATATTTGAAAATGCACAGAATATGCTTTAATAATAACATTTCAGACTGGTATACACGAATCTTTAGAATTCTCATCTGTCACAATACCACAGCATTAAAAAAGCGTATTATGAAAATACATTGACTTGATGGTGTTCTCATTGGCTTGCATACATTTTTAGTTAAGGAAAACAGAAAACTGCTGAGGTTAAATTTGATTTAAATTTTCAGTATAGGCATGGGAAATTATAATACCAGGTGCTTCTTCTCAGCTGGATTTATTTCATCAACATGCCCAGTGCATGAAGGAAATACTTAACAATATTAGCTGTAACAGGACAGTACCCAGAAATGTCATAGAACAGCAGGACAGAGCCACCCTACCGGTCTTAGGAAGATGACTTTTAGTTAGCAGCCACCAAGGAGAGGAAACTGCTTTGGCACCAGTGCAATAATATTTAGCCATTCACTTGCCATATGAACATGCCTATAAGTGTAGCTGGCCAAACCCCAAATACACTGCATTATTCATTGATAAACTTTGCAAGAGCCAGATCTGAAAGTTACAGACCCAGTGAATTAATCAAGTGTTTTCTAGTAGTACACAAATAGAGAGAGCACTGCTGGAACATTCATTCTTTCCCTGGTTGTTTATTCTGGTTCAGATGACAAAAAAATCATATGCCCCAGTTACTTGTGAGAAGGAGAGTTAGAAGCACAACTGCAAAAACAAATCAGATTTTTTGGCTAGCCATAAAGCTGATTAAAACAACAGAAAATAAATGCTTTCTCAAGATGATGTAGAGCATGCTGTCTAAAAATTTAAATTAACAAACAATAAAAAAGCCACTTGAAGTCACACAATACCTACAATACATACAAAAATATAAACACCAAATACCACTCTGTGTGAATTAGACCCAGTAGCCATTAAGTATATATTATTTTATTCTGAGCCTTTGTTTGAACATTTCACCTGGGAAAACTTTAAATCTATTAGATAAACTGACCTTATGTAATTACAGGTGCGCAACCTTTATACCAAACAATTAGCTTATGTATTAGAAACCAAATCGCTTTGCCCTTTATCATCTGCTAAGTAAAACTGGAAGCATGGCTCTTGACTGTTCAGGGCAAGGTTGGGAAGGCAGAGGAGCATTATATTCTCAAGTAATTTTAATTTGAATAAATGTGGCAATATTTTATATAGTAAAGGGCACAAAGGAGTGAACTCTGTGAAAAAAAGTGAACCCAGTCAAATTCCAGTAACTTAACGAATCTAGCACAGGATAGAAAACCCTCCCAAATACTGCTCAGGTGAATTACATCTAAGCAAAACGTTACTAAACTTTCAGGATGTTTTTCTATCCCTCTCTTCCTGTACTTCTTTGCCTGGTCATTGCCAAGTGAGAAATTCTTTGATTTAGTATGTTAAAAAAAAAAGTTGGATAAAACAGGGTCAAATATATATGATATCAACTTTACTATATACATTCAGTATATGACCTAAATTTCTACATGCTAATATGATTGATCAAATTCTGCCTTGAGATGGATAATTTCTTTTCTAAAAGTGATTGTAACTAAAAAAACAAGAAAATTTTTCTAGTAACTTGTGTTCACTGCTTCAAATTGTGAGGTAACATATGGTGTGATAAATTATGGTAATAATCAGTTGGCATCTAAAAGTGAATGTTCTTAAGAACAATAATACGTGCTCTAACCTATCCCAATATAAGGTAAGTTCTGAATATATGATAAAAATCCTCAAAGTTTCTGCAATTAATAAGGAACTTTGGTACTGTGGAGTTAAAGAGATGGCTCAGTTTTTAAGATACCCAGTAAGGAACTTCTGGAACTAAGATTAGGTTACCTCGTTAACAGATCCTGACATGAATACATATCCCCGCATATTCACATGAGAGATCTTTTTTCTTAAAACAAATTATACATGTATAAGAATCCAAATCTCAGTACAGTCCATAAAAAAAGGTATCTTAATAAAATATAGTTTACTAAATACAACTTCAAAACTCTCACATGGAAATGAACCTGTTTTTCTTTTGTATGGATTTGAAAACCTAGGTGATTTGCTACTGTGATTCTATACTATAGATTACCTAAACAATTAATATTACTTTTCAGAAAACTAACTGCCTTCTAATATCCACTTTTTCTGTATTTAAACTGTCCTGGTTTCGGCAGGGATAGAGTTAATTTCCTTCCTAGTAGCTGGTACAGTGCTGTGTTTTGGATTTAGGATGAGAACAAAGTTGAAAACGCACCGATGTTTTAGTTGTTGCTAGGTAATGCTTACACTAGCCAAGGACTTTTTAGTTTCCCATGCTCTACCGACTGGGAAGGCTGGAGGTGCACAAGAAG
>NW_008796110.1:5482889-5484239 GCF_000699145.1 Aptenodytes forsteri
GTATTTAAACTCCTGGTTTCGGCAGGGATAGAGTTAATTTCCTTCCTAGTAGCTGGTACAGTGCTGTGTTTTGATTTAGGATGAGAACAAAGTTGAAAACGCACCCATGTTTTAGTTGTTGCCAAGCAGTGCTCACACTAGTCAAGGACTCTCCCCCATCCCACCGGGTGGGGGGGGAGTGAGCGAGCGGCTGCGTGGTGCTTAGTTGCCGACTGAGGTTAAACCACGACAAAACCTTGTCTATTAAAGAAATATGAAATGTGAAATATATCATATAATTTACTTTTAAGACTCAGCTTCAGAATATTTGAGTAGAAGGAAAAATACAGGAAACCTAACTAGACAGTTAAAAGTAATGAGCATAAATATATCATATAAATATTTTCCACATTCTCATAATTATTATTATCAATGTTTTAATTGTAAGAGTGGTTTAGTATCTAATATTTTCTCTGGAGGTTTATCAATTTTGTGGCTTAATACTGCTAAGAAGGTCAGCAGAGTTTCTTCAGATTAAATATCCTGATTTATGAGGAAAAAAAATCTTGGCACAATATTTTCACCCTTCAGAGATTAACAGATGTGAATTTGTTAATCTTCTGGGAAATGCTTCTTCAGCAGAGGAGATTGCATTAGCTATAATAGGTTTGGATTAAGTAACTATTCAATTATCTAAGTATTTAATTGTTTAATTATTGGAATGTTTGTCCTCTTTTACAAGTCTGTTTATAACCTTATCATTTTGTGCAAAATATTGTCAAATTCAATCGGTATTCTTTTGGCTAGAAGACAACATCTACTTTTATGTCTCAGCAGGTGACACTAATTCTCCTTTATAGTCAATGGGAGCAGTTTGGAATAAATCTGACCAAAGGTCAGATGCATTGCGTCTTATTATGCCTTATTGTACGTATTTTTCTTCATTAACTACAAAAGGGCCCTAATATGATCTGCTCATCTCAGATTACTGAATTTATGTGGGAGGAATCCCATTCCTGGAATCTTGCAGACATACTGAAAGATTGTATCAAGGATCAGTATGTCTCTGTTGGGTACATGTCCAGAAGTAGGAATGGCAATTCATAGAATCATAGAATAGTTTGGGTTGGAAGGGACCTCTAAAGGTCATCTAGTCCAACCCCCTTGCCACAGGCAGGGACATCTTCGACTAGATCAGGTTCCTCAGAGCCCCGTCCAACCTGACCTTGAATGTTTCCAGGGATGGGGCATCCACCACCTCTCGGGGCAACCTGTGCCAGTGCTTCACCACACTCAGGGTAAAACATGTCTTCCTTAGATCTAGTCTCAATCTACCCCCCTTTAGTTTAAAGCCATTCCCCCTTGTCCTGT
>NW_008796110.1:5486252-5500613 GCF_000699145.1 Aptenodytes forsteri
CTATTTCGGATACAGGCCAGGATGCCATTGGCCTTCTTGGCCGCCTGGGCACACTGCCGGCTCATGTTCAGCCGGCTGTCGACCAGCACCCCCAGGTCCTTTTCCACTGGGCAGCTTTCCAGCCACTCTTCCCCAAGCCTGTAAATCCCTTCATCCCCCAGCCTGTATTAATGCCGGGGGTTGCCCCAACCCAGGTGCAGGACTTTGCACTTGGCTTTGTTAAATTAACAGAAGGCTGAGGAAAGAAAAAAGTGAGCAATAACTGCTTCCAAGTTAAGTATTGAACAAACTTACAAATCTCCATGTGCAGCCTACTTTTTCAACTTTAAGCAATTTAAATGAACTTTTTCTTGTATGACCAGGTCATTAACTGAAGTCACAGGTAAGCATCTTCATGTTACAGACTGGAACCTTACAGCTTTATTAAAGATAATGGAGTTAAATTTATTTATGCTACCTCAAGATCACACTCTTTGGTTCTTTTTTAGGTAAATGGGACATGCAATTAAATGATACATATTCACCACCTTCCCTAATATCATGATAACCAATTATGGTGAGAACAACTCAAGCAGGCATGACAGAGCAACACTAGAGGAGAGACTCCAAGAATGTCACAGCTATTATTCACATTATTAAGCAGTTAAAATGAACATCTCAGATCCTGAACTGAATCATCTGTCCTCAAAATTTGTAAAAAACTAAACAGTCACTGCAGACTGTGCTTTCTTATTTAGAACAACTTTGATAGTGCTTGTTAGTGGGAAGTATGGTGTCAGTAAATACTGTCATAAAGTGGAAAAATATATGGCTTTTTCTATTTTTTAATTTAGTGTGAATTTATGGCTCCTCATTACTTGGAGTGCAACAAACCCACAAAGGTGTGATGTGTTTGTGATGAATTTTTCATTTTACTGAAAGGAATCTCTCTTTCTTCCCCTTGTAATGTTTTGGAGTATTAATAGTAGGAACAATAACAACATTGTTAACACAGTCTAAGTATTCTGAAAGTAAAAAAGTATATTTGACTAAAATTAGATTTGATAGGGAGGGAAGAAAAATTAAAGTTATTCCAGCATATAATGTATTCAAGGGAGACCAAACTGAAATAGAACTTGCTGAAATATATGTATGCATTCATACAACTATGAACTCTTTAACAAGTGGTACTTAGCTGCTGGTAGAAAATGCAGTAATGTGAGGCTTGATCACAACAATATTCTCTGAATTATTATTGCTGCCATTCACAGAGATAGATTTTCCATTGGCTGCTATCATTTTGAGTCCCCGTATCTCATCTTAATTTGAGTAGCTGCCTGATGGAAGTCATGTGTAGACTGAAAAATGAACCCTTTCCATCACAGTGTTTGGGTGAAAGAGGGATTGCTTCTATTTAGTGTCACATGTCTAGAGTCTAGACAGGACAAATGTTTTGTATCAATACTAATATTAAAAATTCATTATTCTTGGAGAATTACCTGTCCTGGTTTCGGCTGGGATAGTGTTAATTTTCTTCCTAGTAGCTAGTATAGTGCTGTGGTTTGGATTTAGGGTGAGAACAATGTTGATAACACACCGATGTTTTAGTTGTTGCTAAGCAGTGCTCACACTAGTCAAGGGCTTTTCAGCTTCCCGTGCTCTACCATCTGAGAAGGCTGGAGGTGCATAAGAAGCTAGGAGGGGGCACAGCCAGGACAGCTGACCCAAACTGGCCAAAGGGATATTCCATACCATATGACGTCATGCTCAGTATATAAACTAGGGGGAGTTGGCTGGGGAGCAGTGACTGCTGCTCGGTAACTAGCTGGGCATTGGTCGGCAGGTGGTGAGCAATTACATTGTGCATCATTTATTTTGTATATTCTTTTATGTTGTTATTATTCCCATCCCACGGGGGTAGAGAGTGAGCAAACGGCTGTGTGGTATTTAGCTGCCTGCCAGGTTAAACCACATTACCATAGCTCTTTATGATAAAAGAACCTTTTGTGTGTGTGTGTGTGTGTGTGTGAAGGATATGTAATAAACTGTGAAGAAAGGCTGCCTGAAGAGATGAGGCTGGAAGGAGGTTATTCACTGTGATAACTAAAATCAACTGACTTAAGTGTGCAAGCTCCCAGTGTGATAGGTGTCCTAGAGAGACTTGTCTGGAAGACACTGAAGTCTCCTAATTTAGGCAGTAGTTAGACTTCTAGTAGTTAGTCTCTGAATAGTCCCCTGAAGGTGTGGATTCATTTCACCTAAGTTCAAGTATTTAAGATTCCCAAGTTAATAAGAGTAAAGAGTTGGATCTTGTCTAAACTAGATCCTTGAACAACGGAACTGGATTATCCAGGTAGCCAGAACTAACAAACCCCATCTTCCTTACAGGCAGGGAGATAAATAAGGAATTTTGGAATACGAATCACCTGACCTAGAAAGACAAGCATGTCAGAAAGCGCCTACTTTCTCTATTGACTATATAGAGAGTCTAGATGGTCAGATGATTTCATCGGGTCAGAAATATCACTCCCTCTAAAACTGAACCATTATTATCAAACAGACTGATTTGGAAGTTAATACTGCCTGGAATAGAGACAGTGCAGAACTAGCAAATGCAGGTACCAAGCCTGGTCAATCCAGATCCTTCCCATTTATCATGGTGCAAAAGGAAATGAAAAATAGTGGCTGCAAATTCCATAGCCTTGGCCAGAACACCGTCTCTCGAGAAAGCATATTAATGACTAACGCTGATGGTGAGCTTATTGATGAGCGGATAATGACTGCTGTGTGCTTGTGGACCAAATCATTGCCTGCTTTTTAAATTATGACCTCAGAACACCATGCATGACATGTATAGTCTGCATTACTGCTTGACTCCTCAGCTTACTTTGTGTTGTGGTTTTTATCTATTGTTTCAGGCCTTAACCGAGAATAACAGGCATGAGAGAGTTCCTGTTTTTTTTATATTTATCCGAAGTCAAAATAATTAAAGTATTTACAAAAAAATCTGGCACAACCTGAAATGCTTTCTTCATACAGTGGATTGCCGTTATACAAGCCCTTAGGGTGAGTGAATATTCTGCTAATGGGAATGTAAGAGTAATGAATCACTGGAATCTATGTCTTTGTCACAGAACAAAGATGAATCAGCTGAAATACTATCCAGAAGATTATAAGTCTAGAGTGATGGTTATCATTAGCAAAGTTAAAGGTTCCACTGTCTGATTTGTATACTGTAACTCTCAAACCTCGCAAAACTGCTTACAATTGAGTTCTCTGGGGTCCAGTTAATAATTCTGACTATCTCACTATCTTGTTGACAGCTTCTTGCTGAAGGTCATATTCTGATGAAGTGGATAATTTTAAAACACTTCTTTTGCCTTTTGAAACTTAATCTAAAATACTTCTGGGGAAAAAAGAAAGATGCTCCAATGCTCACTTTTCTTGATATATACATTTGAGAAATTATATATGAAAAGTAACAATATTTCCTCACTGAAAAGCTACCCCAGATATCTGACAACCTGAGGGAAATAGCTGCATGAATCTGGGTCAGGTGAACTTTACTGGACTTGACAGAAAAATGCATCAGTGTGTCCTTGCAGATTTTGTCATCCTTTCTATTTGACTGCTGCCACATCCTATGTTTTCTGATCCAAGAAAACACACTGTTTTCTTACCCTTTTACGTCATTTGTAAGAAGAAATGGTTTCCTATTTTCCTTTGGGGAACAATGGAAAGACACTGGAGAATTATGAGCCTACCAATGATTTAATACCTACCCTTGCTGTAAAATCTGAATAAAAATCAAACCTGAGCTCTAACCTACATTTCTAGCCAGATATACTAGTACAGGTTTATAGTGGGTTGACCTTTGTTGGTGGGCAGATGTCCACCCAGCTGCCCTCTTGCTCTCTCTCTTCAGCAGAGCAGGGGGAGAAAATAAGATAGAAAAGCTTGTGGAGAGAGATAAGGACAGCAAGATCACTCACCAATCACCATCACTGGCAAAACAGACTCGACTTGGGGAAAATTAATTTAATTTATTGAGAAAAAAAAAAAAGAAAAGGAGTAAGATAGTAATAAACAGAAACTAAAACACCTTTCCCCTTCTTCCAAGGCTTGACTTCATGCCTTCATTCTCAACAATTCTGTCTTCCACAGGCTGCAGTTCTTCAAGAACTGCCCCAGCATGGATCCTCTCCACGGAGTACAGTCCTTCAGGAACAGACTGCTGCAGTACGTGTCCCCCATAGGCTGAAGTTCCTGCCAGAAGACCTGCTCCTGCATGGGCTCCTCTCCATGGGCCCCAGTTCCTCTCAGGAGCCTGCTCCAGCATGGGCTCTCCACTGTCTGCAGCTTCCTTCAGGGCACCTCCACCTGCTCCAGCATGGAGTCCTCCAGGGGCTGCAGTGCAGATACCTGCTCTACCCTGGTCATCCATGAGCTGCAGGGGGACAACCAGCTTCTCTATGGTCTTCTCCAGTGGCTGCAGGGAAATGTCTGCTCTGGCGCCTGGAGTACTTCCTCTCCCTCCTTCTTCTCTGACCTTGGTGTCTGCAGGGCTGTTTCGCTCACATTTTCCTCACACCTCTCTCTCACAGCTGTGCAGCATTTTTGCCCTTTCTTAAATGTTTTCCCAGATGTGCCACCATCTTGGTTGCTGGGCTCAGCTGTGCCCTGTGGTGGGTCCGTTGGAGTTGTCTGGAACCGGCTGTGTCCGACACAGATCAGCCCCGGCCCTTCCTCACAGAGAAGCCCTCTCACTACCAAAACCTTGCCAGGGACACCCAATACAAGGTTTAAAGCAAATACAAATCTGGATAACAGCCTTGCACGTGAATGGTAGGGAGGTTTGGCCTAAAACTTAGCAAAGATCTTGAGGTAATAATATCACAAAGGCATATCCTGAGAGGCAAATCTAGTCTTCAATTACTAGCGTTATTCTGACTGACAGCCCTTGCCTTTTCCCTCTCCATGTGTACAAGGACAGTCCATTCAGCTCAGCTTTTGGGTTATACAGCTTATCCTGCTGCACCTGCTTCTGTACTGTGCAATTGTAGGTCTTATCTGAGATTCTACAAATTCAGCACCTGGAACCACTGTATCTTTAGATCATTATTATTATCCCTCAAAACTGATCTGAACATCAAATCTGCTCTTAGAGTTAGGATGGAATACAGCCAAGAACTTTGTAAAAATGGGTAAGACCTAATATTTCAAAACAATGGAGTTGCCAGCTCTGAGAGAATCAGAAAATCATCGTTAGTAGGACTATACAAAGACGGACTGTAGAAAACTTTCGTCATGATCAATTGATTTAGAATCTGAATGCCACTGGATGGCATACAACTACATGGAGTTATTTGCTCTTAGCATCATCTGACCTAGAAGTAACATAGAGCAATCTGGTGTAAATAATTGGCAATGAGCACAATATCAACTATGTAATTTTGAGGACTATCAGCTGTACAAAAATGAGTGCAACATATCTTGAGTAAGATAGAGTTCCTTATAATCTCAGAATTAACTCTACTATGATATCAATTGTGCTATATATCTTTTAATTGCTAATAACAGAAGAAATCATATAATTAAATATCATTATTTAGATAAGATATCATTAAAGCATGATAAGAATATCATTAAAGCTCCTTACAGGGTTCATATACTGGGGATGGAGGTGTGTGTTATCACACCTAAGTACTTTCGTCTCAATATACTGGACCCCGTGTATTTTCTTAAAAGTCCAGATAAAAATGACTGAGAAGGTAGCTGACAAATAAGGTAAACCACTATAAGAATTATCTTTTATAAGTTTGTTTATTGCTCCCTTGATCTATTGATTCTTTCAGAAAAGCAAAATTTGTTTAATGTCATTTAAAACTCGCAAAGAAAACAGTGACTTTGAATACTGAATATGGAAAAGAGAGGTGTTCTTTTCACCTACTTTCTTTTAACGAGTTGCTACTTAAATATTTACAGAGAATAGTTTTAAAGTTAAATGAAAAGCAATGAACTGATGCCAACTGAACCATCAAAATATTTAGCGCTCTGGAGACAGATGGGATGAATACATATATCTGAGAGACAGCAGGCCTGGATTTCATGGAGGATGCCAAAAAAAGTAAATTAATTAGAAAAGAGAATTTATGAACCATTAATTTAATTCTTGAAAAACTTACATCAAGAGCTTTTGAAGGGATGTTTATTTTTAAATTTCTTAACCTTGCATCGAAGTTAGATGTTGTAATTTAAAGTATACAGCGAAGTTTCAAATTTAAATTTAAGAGTTAGATGTTGTAAATTATACAGCGAAGTTTCAAATTTAAATTTAAGCAAATATTTTTTAAAAATGTGAATGCCAGTAAAAACTTCTTATATTTGACCTGTGCCCTAGATTGTGTGGGCATCCACAGATGCAAATACTCTCACTCACAAGGGACTTGCTCTTGGAAATTGTTGTTTCTTCCAAGTTCTCAAAGAGTATCTGGTGAGAAGTGGGAAGAGTGGGGGTTTGTGCATCTCCTCCCCTCTGAATGAGTGTTTTCCATGCTTGTGTTTGCTGGAGTTCTGGTAGAGATTATACTTCCTGAGCTGAAAAATCACTGTATATTTTGTAGTAGTTTTTTAAGTAGGTAGCATACTTTTAAGCACGCTTACACTGTATATTGAACATGATTAGAATTTGGAATCATGCATTAATTCGTTTTCTTGCCCAGAAGCATCCACCATATCTCAAAGGTGAGAGGCAAATCACCCTTCCCCATCAAAGTTTTTGTTTGAATGGATGCCATTTTAAATTTAAGAGGTAGTTTAACAAGTCATTCCTGAAATATTTAAGCTGTTAGATTCTGTCCCCCTGCTGAGTCTGGAGCCAGTTTACTTTTAGGCATCAAGTGCTCTTCTCTGCTGTGTTCCCTGGAACAGCAAACCAGATTATTCCCAGGAAGGTACTCAGACAACTGCAGATTATAATTATCTGTTCATGTTAGAGACTGGAAATTATTTTCCCACTACCATTCCATGGAGGGAGGTTCTGCTGTCACTTGAATGACAATTTTTGTTTGCCACTGCTCAAACCTTCTCTAGCCCTATCTGCTGCCGAGCTGCAGTCTTGAGGCAGGGTGTGATTAAGTGTGCCCTTTCAGCGGATACCAATGACTGGAGGTGGAAGAGCAACTAGTCCATACATTCACCAGCCATCACAAAATCTCTCAGCTTTCAGATGTTCTCCCCAGCATCTTCTGCTACTGATTTAAGACAGAGTTTACTTGTCTAATGTGGCTACTGGTTTCTCCTTCCGCACTTCCCCTCCCAAACGCATAGACAGAAAGCTGAGACCCTTCTCACAGGATGGCCTCTTACTTCTATCTGTGACCTAAGAAAAATTCCTTGCTTGTTTATTGTGATTAGATTTATTAGATCATGTGGCACTCTGAGGGGATTATGTTCCTTCTTCCACTTCCCACCTGAGGTTCTTTGATTAAATTTTCCATTCTATATTTTAATTAACACATTCTAGTTTCTAGTCTGCATGTTCCTGTTACAGACTTCTGAGGGTATAATGGTAAAAGTTTGTATGTACAATGAGAAATAATAAATGCACAGTTTTCTTACTTGATTTGTGACTAGTTTTCTATCGAAAGTATTAACACATAACATGACATCATGAATGTTTACACTGTTAATCACTAAATGGCACCACATTCCTTTTTGTAGATATTCTTAGTTTTACAGGTTGTAATGGTTAGCTATTGGCTACCTTGGCAGTGCAAAGAAGGATTTCCAAAGCATGAATAAAAAGTGTAATATATTACACTTATAAAAGAAAATGAAACAAGTATTGCAGCCATTTGAGCCTGAATACCTATGGCCTCCGTTGCCTTAGTACAGATAGAACAGGAAATGTTTGATTTTTCTTCTACCCACTTTATATTTAAAACAATACCGCAGAGCTTAATAATTTCATGTAGTTAGCCAGGTTCTTCTCCTTCATGCAGGCTTCCTTTACCTCACTGCAAGTCTCTGTCTTAAGTTCATGTCTCATATTGCTTCTTGCTTCATTAATTGTCTGTATCAGTTATCATTCCCCCATTTCTCACCAGTAGACCCCTTAGTGAGTGTCGCAGATCTACAGTGATGTAAATTATAACAGTATGTGAGCCCACAAAACCCCCGTTGACTGTTAAGATCAGATAGCACAACAGTTAGAAGAGGGAGAAGTGCCTTCTAGGGTCGGTTGCCACCTTAAGGACTCTGGTGATGTAGTGGTGTACTGGACATCACACTAAAATGTCCCAAACGAGATACCAAACCCCAGACTACAAACCCAGACCTAGCACACAGTCTAAACATAGCCTGTACAAGTTACTTCTTTCAACTATTGGAGAGAAGGAACATGCATATTACAAGAAGTTTAAGGGATGTTATAGGACAGAGTGCAAATCGGCTGACTTTCAATTTAGTGATTTAGTGAAGGAGACAGTCCTTCCTGTTAATTTGGCAATGTGTATTGCAGAATGTAAGAGGGAAAAGATTTATATTTCAGTAATAAAATGTTTCAATTTATTACAGATCATTAAGAAACTTTTTTTCACTCATCACTAGGGACTGCATTCAACCAGAAGTAGGATTATTGAGAGATTCTTCATACTAGATTATCCCACTGCTCTTTGTTCTGAGTACTTTCTTGAATACAAGAGATTAAATTCAAATTTCTGTATCAGATCAGACAAGGGAGTTGAACCTAGATTCTCACTTACCTAATGTATACCTTAACAACTGAGGTACATATTTTTTAGTAATAGCTCTTCGTTTCTGGTGTGATATTTTGCAAGTGATGCAGGACACTCCAAAATATGGAAAAGCATTTAATTTCTGATTAACTGAAATGTTTACACAACTCCCACCCTTTTTCCTGATTCAATACATTTCTAAAAAATGTTAGTGTCATGTTGGACAGAATCAGTCTTTCCTGCAGTTTTTTAATTTTATTGCTAAATCAAAGATATAAATTACACAGCTCTGCTATTAGATCCCCTGCAATATGTTGCCTAATATGACTTACTGTGATTTCTTTTCAATGGTGTTTTTCTATTGGGGGGATTTTCATTTTTCCTGATTCAATACATTTCTAAAAAATGTTAGCGTCATGTTGGACAGAATCAGTCTTTCCTGCAGTTTTTTAATTTTATTGCTAAATCAAAGATATAAATTACACAGCTCTGCTATTAGATCCCCTGCAATATGTTGCCTAATATGACTTACTGTGATTTCTTTTCAATGGTGTTTTTCTATTGGGGGGATTTTTTTGTAAGTCTGGAACTAAAGACAGTACAATAAGGATGATGTTTTCCATCACAGCTTAGAAAGTTAGACAAAACTCATGTCAGCTTTCTGTCTGCATTGTATTAAATGCAGTCATTGGAACTATGATTATGCAGCTTTGACAGTTAACAATGAAAAGTGATATATAGCTTTACTAAGAAAAAGGGAAACTTTAAATTGTCCAACTGATTAAAAAGGAACTTCAATTCATGCAATTAGTAATGAGAAAAACAATCAGCTAAGGTAAAGTGATAGGCACAAGCAGTGAGGAAATAATGACCTCTAATTAGACACCAGAGCGATTGTTGAATAAATTATGACAACTCTGGTCTTTGATCATTCCTAGCCAGCCTTAGAAGGAAAATATGCAAGCAATAAGAAACAAACTAACATTGCATGTAAATATCATAATTTATTCTAGAGGAGAAAAATCTTTATGGAAAACACATTTTTGTGTTCTTCATTTTAGTATAGTTTTAAGCCCCCATTTCTTTGACTAGCATCTTAAATTTCAGTCAATTGCTTTGTAACTTAACTGTGGTATATGTTTTCTACTGGCTTATGAGTATAGTTCTCAGCTTTAAAAGCCTTTCTTACTATTCTTTAACATCTTTCAGTTAGTCCTGTCACCTAAACAGCACCTATTTTGCTTCTCCTTGATAATACATATATCTTCATATTTTCCAGGTTGGGTTTTTTCATACATTTCATACATTTTTTCCCCAAAATACTTACTATTATATTCAATATCATCACATCAAACAGCATTTAACTTCTTTGCTATTATTAATCTTTTTTGTCCCATGCCTAAAGATATCTTTTCATAATCTTTTAAACATGATAACAGGATTTCTTCTTCTGCCTTTTAGGGAGAAAGAAGATTCTCTGCCCAGCCAGGAAAGGACTATAATGAGCTCTTTACTCAATTTCCACACACACAGATACACACTTTTTTAAAAAAAAAAAAAATCTTCAGGGCATATGACAAAGCTCATCTTTTTTTCTCTTAAGGTTTTGATGAAGATCTGAGTTGAAGAGCAATTAATGATATGGATCTTGATGTTCAATAGAATAATGTGTTTATATTATATGTGTAGGCAAGGACTAGTGAAAAGATGTAGGTCATTACTATGAATAACCAGAAAAGTGGTAGGTAAAGAAAAACTGGGGATAGATGGAGATGTATTTATGTTTCCAAAAGATTATTTAAAATGTCCAAAAAGTAGTAAAGAAGTTAAGCAGCCATGGAATGATCAGTAAATAACTTGCATTAATAAAAATTCTAGGAGAGGCAATGGAAAAGGTAGAATTAAATATATGTCATGCTGTCTCAGTGGGGCAGTAGCAAGACTTTTCAGGAAAAAATAATATATTTTATTATACCAATCAGTGTAGCTGAGGAGGGGAAAAATCCAATGTAGATGTTGTTCAGTATCATATTTCAGTAGAATAGAGTTAAAAAGCATATATGCTTCATACAGCTGTTTCAGATCTGGCTTGTGTGCCAGAAAATACGACTGTGTTTTCCAGTCGGACTTATAATGGATTTTAAATCTCTCTGTAGATATTGTTTCATTTTTTATCACGGCATAATGCAAATCCTTGGGTAACTTAAGTTTCCATAAAAGATCCCACATTATTTGTTGTATTTATAGATGACATGGAAGTGGAAGCAGGCTAAGATGTGGCAAAATATTTTAGTTACTCAGAAGCAGTAGACCCTGACAAGCCAGCAGCAACTTTAAAAACATTAGGAAAATGAACTTCATTTGACTAATGGAAAGGGATGCAAGAATAAAAATGTACTTGCTCCAAAAAAATGTTCTACAGGGAAGCAACATTTGCTAACGTATTTGTTCAGAGAATAGTAAGTTAACAACATTAACAAGGGAAAAGAACATGGACATCAAGGATATCCCAGTTGTCAGAAATTACTTCTTCCCTTGTTTCATAACGCAAGAAAAGGGAACATTTTCCAAACTCAATGTATATAAATTGTACAGTGTGAGATTTTTTCTACGACATTACTGCGGCAATAACAACACCTTAAGAATGCATATTAACTCCTGTGCTTCAGGGCTTATACGGAACTCCAATAATTGAGAAAAGACCTAAGACAAAAGGCAGACTATGCTACCTCTGTCTACTGTGCATATACTTTTTCTCAGAAGAGGCGGTATGGGCAACTTTTAGACAAGATACCCAGCCAAACAAATGAGAGATCTGATATAGCATGGGAATTCTTACAAACTGAGAGAGGCAATAGAGTTCAAAGCTCTCAGTATCACTTCTGTCCTTGCTGTCTTGCTGACTGCAAATGCTTTCATGCATTCAGATGCATGCAATCAGCATTACATTCCCTTTTCTAGCTCTAATTCCTTACAATATGCATTGCTTGTCTTTTCATTTTCCAGATCCTTTTGTACTTCAATCCCTTATGAAAATATTTCTCTCTTTTTATCATGATATTTCTGCTACTTTAATTAGTTCTTTCTCTGCTTGCAAGCTCATTATTGTATTTCCAGTTAATAGGATCATCTGTCATTTTTATTGATTCCATGATTGTCTTAATTTTTGTGACCTCACATTATCTTTCCCTTAAACTTTCTATCAACACTGATGTACAAATAAAAATTAAAAAAAAAATCCATGTAAAAACTGCAAGATCTCTTTACTTGTAGCCTCAGACATTTAGAATGCAGAAAGTGCATCAGGAAGAGAGAAAAAAATGTCATTGAGACATTCTGAGGGTAAAGAGATACACATGCAAAGCAAAGTATAATCAGATAAGAGTACACGGACATATATAAAACTAGAAAGAGACAGACAAGGAGACAGCAAAATGATAACCACATATTCAGTAATAATTACTTCGAGGCTATGATATGTAAACTGTAGTGTCAGCAGTTAGCATTCTCTATTGGAAATATTTAAATATACTATTCACTGCCTAAGAGAAGAGTTTAAGGGGATCAGGAAATCAGATGACTGCATATTTATGATGTGACTGAAATACTCCCTTTGTTTCTTTATAGTGAATTTCTGTTCATGTATAAGGTTAGATGCTGACCATTAGATTTCTAACTGCATACCTTTCTTATTTCTGTTAGTTTCTACAAAATATATGATTTATTTGGCTACAAAAATAGCACTGGAAGCTGAGAGTTTAAAATCACTGTTTTAGTCTTCTGTCATATGGTAGATGGGCATAACTGCACAGTAACAGCATGGAACATCTATTGGAAATCCACTTTATTTTTCCCGTACTTCAACTGAATTCTCAAGTCAGTCAGCTACATGTAGAGCATCAAACTGCCTGCTAAAAGCAACCAAGAAATTTTTGACATGACATTTTTCCACTGGAAAATGCAGATTTCTTTATGTCAAAACAAGCAGTTGTATCTGCTGCAAAGTTGCCTGCCTGTTAGAGTTACAAGACATTTTAGGAACTAAGGAGCTGTTTCTTAAGCAAGTGTCCATTTTAAGGAGAAAGGGATCTGAGATTTGGGAGCTATAAGGGCTTTCAGATTTCTTGTGCCTGTAACTCATTAGACTGGCAAACAGAGACCTGGACAGTCAGGGCAAATAATCATGTTTATTTAAGGAAAAAAAAGTTAAAATGGACTGTAGTTTCATTTTTGGCAATAAAAGGTTTGAATGCCTCCTAATATTCAAGATATTTCAAAACAACAAATGTTCATTTTAGTGCCTAAAGATGTCTATAAATAGACAAAGAATTTCCCAAAAGTGAAAATTCCAGTTTTCACGCAGCCCTAGTTTCCATCTTTCAGACCACAAATTCTCACTCAAATTAGCTACTTCACAATACTGACATAGTGGAAAAATGTAAGAAGCAAACAACTTCTGGCTCTACTAACAGTTTGTGTTCTCTTTCCCTAATTCCTTCTTTTATAGGAGATGCAACAGAAATCCCATTTGGACAACCGTAAAATGAGGATCTTTTAAAATTATTATTATTTTCACGATGTGTATGATTTAGGAATGAAAGTTAACTGGTTTTGATTACAGACAGTATCTATTTACATGCTGAATAGGAAGTAGTTAATGGAGATATATTTAGAAATTCACATACAGTATTTCTTTCCAAACTGTGAGGCTATGTAGGCATTTTAATTCTTTTGAGAATTATCTCATGAAACCAGTGAACAGAATAAAATGCCCCACCACATAAAGAATAACCCCAGAGTCACAGAAAACTTTGAGTGATCATCTATTCTTATTGTAGAACTTAAAATACAATATGGAAATTACAGACCCAAGGTGATTAAAAAACCCCAGCATTACACTTATTCATTGATCTGCCCTGTTATATTATGGTCAATTACTTCAATAATTCCTCAAGTTAAGAACTCTAAAAAATAGCAACTGTGGGTATTGCACTCAGAGAAGAAGACTTAGTTACCCTATGCCAGACTAGGCACAGGAAAAGGTGAATTTCTTTTGTGAGATTGTATTCACTCTTGCAACAAACACTCCGTATTTCTTTTTGATGTGTGTCTGTGTGTTTGCAAATACCATCCTAAGTAATTGGTGCCTCCTCAGGTATCTATGGAGCAGTTTGAGAACGCCTCCCCAGAATTGATGTAGGTAGGGAACTAAACAGATAGCACACTTTGAAAAAGTGTTCAAAAAGGTGTCTATCTTCAGAAACAGTATCACACTAACTTTTAACATTCACTAATATCACTGATTGTGAATGAGGATATTCTTAAAAATTATTCCCATGCTATAAATCTTGCTTGCTTGAGTTTTCAAACTAAAATTTATTTATCAATACTCCAAGCTATCATTGAGCCAAGTGCACTCATACTTTGAAGATTCACTTATAGCATTCTGGAAGCCTGTGTAACATATAACAAGGACAGGTAGCCTGGGAGGAATACAGAGAAATTGTCTGAGCAGCCAGGGATCAGGTTAGGAAAGCTAAAGCCCTGATAGAATTAAATCTGGCCAGGGACATCAAGGGCAACAAGAAAAGATTCTATAGGTACGTCGGGGATAAAAAGAAGACAAGGGAAAATGTGGGCCTTC
>NW_008796110.1:5501991-5507832 GCF_000699145.1 Aptenodytes forsteri
GAAGAGGGCCACAAAAATGATCAGGGGGATGGAACACCTCTCCTCTGAAGAAAGGCTGAGAGAGTTGGGGTGGTTCAGCTTAGAGAAGAGAAGGCTCCAGGGAGACCTTATTGCAGCCTATCAGTACTTAAAGGGGGCTTATAAAAAAGATGGCGGCAAACTTTTTAGCAGGGCCTGTTGCGACAGGACAAGGGGGAATGGCTTTAAACTAAAGGGGGGTAGATTGAGACTAGATCTAAGGAAGACATGTTTTACACTGAGTGTGGTGAAGCACTGGCACAGGTTGCCCCGAGAGGTGGTGGATGCCCCATCCCTGGAAACATTCAAGGTCAGGTTGGACGGGGCTCTGAGGAACCTGATCTAGTTGAAGATGTCCCTGCCTGTGGCAGGGGGGTTGGACTAGATGACCTTTAGAGGTCCCTTCCAACCCAAACTATTCTACGATTCCATGATTCTATGATATTGTTGTGTAAGTTTATCTCTAAGCATGTCTATCTACAACTTACATATTAGCATCATGGACATCAGCTCATTTTTAGCTATGCAAACAATTACATGGAACTAAAAAAAATCCCAAAAACTGTTTCAGCTGAGTAATGCAATAAGTTCTGAAGAATTTTCAGGTAAGACAATGTAAACTAATTTACAGTTTTGGTCCAGGGTAAAAAGCTGCACAAAGTAGATACTAAAGCAAGAAGTCTTAATATTCTAGAGGAATGCTGAAAAGTACCTATAAACACAGACTGGTTTGCCTGCAAATATATAATCACATGTCTCTCATGTTCTTTAAAAAGAAAAAGAAACTTTGCAGTAGGAATACTGGCTAAGGCACAAAGGGATTTTTTAGGGATTAATGATATTATGGGTCCATTTGTTCCTTGGAGATGTCTGATATATCAGTCCTCATCAGTTAGGCAGGCAATGGTATCACCATATCTCACATATCTCCCAAAGGTTATTATGTATTTTCTTCCCTCTACTCCACAGTGAAGGCAAGTAAGTAAAAAGAACTAATTTTGGTTGGATTTTCTAACAGTGTCCTCCTGAATAGTTTTGTAACACATCATACAAAAGAAAACTAAAAGGAAAATGAGCAATGCCAGATTCTGATTATGCTAACAATGGTCTCTTAAAGATTCTCACCACGTAATTGAATGTGAGAGTCTCTCCACTGGCTAATGACAGCATTTATTTCAAATATGGACACTTGATAGTTATGTCAATATTTGGTCTTTTAACTTGCTTTTGTCCTCGACCTTCTCCAGTATGAAACTGTTGCCTGTTTTGCACTGTCAGCTGCAAGATGAACAAAGTTATGAATGAAGTATGATGCCACTGGAGCAGCTTGTATGAATATTCCTTTGCAAAATGAAAGATGATCAGTGGCTCATATCTTGATCAGCATCCAGTATAAGACCGCACTACAGTTGCAGAGTGCATATGCCTTCTCTAAGCCAAATTCAACTCTAAGTCACTCTGAATCTAAAATGACTATTAAATTCAGTAGAATTTAATTTGTCCATATAAATACCTGGTATAACTACAAGCAAAAATGAACTGTATTTGATATATCTATGCTATATAGATCTACCTGCCCGGTCCTCCTGCTTATTACTTAATAGTTAACAGAAAAAAATACATTTTCAAGAAGTTTCAGTGTGTCAGACTTTTTAAGATATCTCCACAAGACAAATACATCTATTGAGAAAGGTGCTTTCTATTTCAAAGGTACTACAGCCTCTCACTTTTGTGTGCTATAGAGAGTATCTAATGGCTTCCAGTGGGAAACAATATTCATTCCACTTTAAATGAAAAATGCCTTTGGTATTTGAATGTATTTATGAAAATGTGAATATAGATCTGTGCTTACCATTTCACAGTAATCCACTGAAGGATTATACTGAGGCACAAGATAAGTACAAGTGCCTGAAGTAATCTGGGCACATGAAATAAAAACAGCCAGAGGAAAATGAAAATACTAAGTAGCTCCTATTTTTTTTTCTCCCTTTCAATTTTGATTAACTGCACATTTTGACTAAAAAATCACCTTCTCTCAATTTTGGTAAGAAACATTTTGGTCAAAAAATAAAACATAAAACTTGATACATTCTTTTTTTAATTATTTTTTGAGCACTGAAAGATGGTAGCTATATTTATTCTTTCTTGGTAGTTCTACTTATTCTCATTTTCATAAAAAAACCACTGAATAACTTGAAAACAAACCAGCTGGCTATAAGGAAAACATCCAGGCAGAATTTTGTGTTCTTCTATTAGATTTCCCTTGGAAACCTTACAAATTAAGAGTTTTGTCCCTTTCATGTTAACAAGTTATTTGAAGACAGGCTTAACTTCTTATTTATGTAGTGATTTTAAGTTGTGCTCTCTCAAGAGTTTTACAAACACTCTAGATAGGTGTGTGAATTTCTCACTGGATATTTGTTGTTGCAGTTATAGAATGGAAGTATTGATGTAACAGATCATCTGGGTTGTACAGTACTGGATTACTGTGTTTCTTGGAGTACAGGAGTAATAATTGTTGAAGAAAGTTCCAAAAGAAGAAATTTTCAAGAGCATGTGTTAAGATTCAAGCAACAGTTCAAACTATTCACATATTTATAGGACCATAGTCTTCTGCAAGCATTCATTCAAACAAAAGCAGTCTTTATCTTAAGAACTGGATATCATGGACTTAACGATGTTACTGAAAAAGACATTTTCACATGTGAAGTCAGTAGAGCAGTGGTTCCTACAGTGACCGAAGGATAGCCACATTAGTTGTCCACCTCGAACTAGTTTTATGATATCTGTTTGATCATATATTGCTGACTCCTGTTCTTCATTAGTCATTTCCAACACTGGAAGAATCAAAGGAAGGGATAAAACCACCTTTTTATCAATGTTTCTACTTTTCCTTCCCTCCATTATGCAGCTGCCCATGAAAGAAGAGATGGCCAATATTCCCATACCTGGCATGAGAGGTGATTCAGCATAGGCTGGAGTGAGGAAAGTTGCCATCCGAGATGGAAACATCACATTTGAAAACTGTGATGGCTGTGGGGAAACCAAGTGCCAGAGCAGTCAAAAAGCTCTGGAGCCACAAAGGAAGAGAAGGAAGACAAGAACAATCACAACACACATTTGAATTAAAGACATCCCAGCAGCTTGCAACCCACAGGACGGAGTCTACACCAACTACCTGATTCTCCAGAATTAGCCCAGAAAAGAGGTAATATGAATATAAGACTATGTGGTTTTGATCTGTAATTTCTTTGGTATTCTCCCTGTGGACATAGTCTAGAATCTGTTCCCTGTGAAAACAAAGAGCAGTCTCTGAAAGAAGCTGTTACTTGAAATTCAGAGCTAACTGGAAGAAACTCAAGAAAATTCAGAGAAAGGAAATCTGAGTTTTGCTGAAGTCATGCAAAAATGTTTTCAGGTATTAATAATGTTGATGCTTGTAAAATGATGAGTTTGGATCATTCCAGGAAAAGTTTGACTCATTTAAAATTTTGTCTTACAGACTAGAAACATGTGCACGTGTTCCTTAGATCACAAAGGTGAAAAAATAGAAGTCCTCACACTGGATCCGCACCAGAGAAAAACAACCCCAAACCACAGCTGAAGTAGTGATTTTCAAGGTCTGAGTTAAAAGGAAAAGAGCTAACCTGCCCAACAGCTAACTATACTATGTTGGATTGCCCAGATAATTCAGGCAGCAGTCACTTGGGGCTCTGCCCACCTGTGCAATCTGTTGGCCAAACAGTCTTATGAGTGTACCAAGTGTGCAGGTTCAGCTCTGCAATGACAGCCTAGGGCAGCTGTGCAGTGTAAATGTTACCAAATTCATCCTGCAGCCCTCAGTGTAAATCCCACAGCCACAAAGCTTGGCTGCTAATACTGAAATGGTCCCACACAGGAGAAAAGCAGTGTTGCCGTTCTCCCTTCATACCAAGGCAAGTAATGCATTATACCTTCAACCTCACATGCTGTGACTGGATGCAGGACTCATAGACAGAGCTCTCTCCTCATAATGCTGGCAAAGGAATGAGTTTCCACATCTGCAACTGGAAGAAGGAGACCATGAGACAAATAAAAAAAAAAAATATTGTTCTATAGACTTTTTATATTGGACATGGGAATTGAATCTTTAATGAGAGTTGAGGTTTTACAGCCCTTTATGATACCATTCCTATTTTCATTTATTGGCTTACCCTTCCCTCTGATTCATACTGCACATCACTGAGACCTCCAGAGAGTTACAAACATGCATTTGAGTATCCCAAGAGAAGGAAAGAGGGAGACTGTGAGGAGGACCAGGTGCCTAGATTACTTGCTGGAGAAGTATAGAAACTGAGCCCTGCCTTTTACAGTGAAGAGATGTTATGTTGCTTCTGATCATTCATCAACACCAAACATTAATCAACATCAACATCAAACACTATTCATCAACACCAAAGCACTTGGGAAGTAGATGACACAGGTTCAGTCATAAACAAAATATGTGAAATGGTGGGAAATTCTAGAATATATTTCCATGAGTAAAGGTTTGTATTTTTGTATCATTCACTATCAATGTGTTATTATTAAATATTATTTCAATTGTATTGAATATTGTTGCATTTTAGTTTCTCCTGATTTGTCTTATTAGACTTCCTATTGATGATCTTGTAGTCCATAATTCTAAAACAGATTGAAAATTACTTGCCATGCAACAAATTGTGTTTGCAAATTCTCAAGTGGTATTACTCATGCATATAGAAACTTCTTGGCTGGTATCAAATCAGCTCTTACATATATAAAAATCTATATGTGCATGTATATAAATATATGTCGGTGAGAGATGACTTGGATATATTTGTGTATATATCTATATTTAACTTTTAGTTAAATGCAACTCAGCTACTCTTGAAAGTATCATTGCTGACTTAAGGGAACAGCTGAATGTACCAGTGTAGGCTAGACATTCAAGAACACACATTCCTTATGGTTATGTTATAGTTTTTCTCTGTGGTCACATAAAGAAAGTAGAGGAGAGGAAGCAGAGGAAAGGAAGCACTTTTTTACCTCCATGGCATAGTGAGAGTGTCAGAGGAAAGGATGGTCATATAGAAAGATATTTTTCCCCAGAGCAAGAGGGAAACAATTAAACCTGTTTTACTGATAAAACAGCACCATTTTCTGTGTATTGCAATGCAACATGGAGTATGGCATGAATAATATCAAATTTCCTGGTCTTGTTCAACTGCTTTCTTTTATGATGGACAACCATGGAACAAAGCCCACATGAATGTTTCATTACCTGTTGCAAGAAACTTTTAGGATTGCTAATTTACTTGCTACTTCATTTGCTAATCCGAAAGTTGGGGTACAACACACATAAATTACAATGGTCGGTGAACTGATCTTGCCAAAGAGAAAAGGAAGACAACAAAATGCCTGAAGTCATTGGTATAAATACCATAGAGATACAAACCTCCTTGATAAAGGACTCACCCCAAAAGGTAGTAGAAACTAGATACATGATCCCAGACATGAGGAATAAATAGTCCAGATGTATGTACTAATGAAAATCTCACTGACTGAGAGGGAAGATTTATTAGGAGTCCAGTTATGTTCCAAAATTAATGTTGTCCAAATAACTTCTAGAAAGGAAAATGCAATACAGTACATGTTTTACCTCTTAGAATCATAGAATCATAGAATCATTGAGGTTGGAAAAGACCTCTAAGATCATCGAGTCCAACCGTCAACCCAACACCACCATGCCCACTAAACCATGTCCCTAAGCGCCTCATCTACACGTCCTTTAAACACCTCCAGGGATGGGGACTCAACCACTTC
>NW_008796110.1:5509344-5519995 GCF_000699145.1 Aptenodytes forsteri
GGATGGAGATTCTCCTTGGCTCTCTTCTTGTCATTAATATATTTGTAAAAACTTTTTTTGTTGTCTTTAACGACAGCGGCCAGATTGCGTTCTAGCTGGGCTTTTGCCTTTCTCATTTCTTCTCTGCACGACCTAACGAGATCTTGTTACTTTCTTTAGAGATCATGTAACTTCCTTTCACACACCCTTTTTATAATACCTTCCCCTCTAAAGATATGGTGGAAACCTGTAGGCTGAAAGAAAGGAATTGTCATTTGAAGTAGAATTTTATTTTAACAATGTGCACTGTCAAAGGCACATTCACAAAAAGGAGAAAAATATAAGCAAGCAGATAATATTCCCAAATGCATGCTTTTTGCAATGCAGATGATAGAATTTATAGGAACATAAATCTGTGCATTACAAACATAAATTATACACAGTGTACCCAATATAAAAGCTTTTAAAGAAGATACATAGGAAATTTGAAGTGAACCATCTAGTAATTGGTCATCCAAACTATATTAATTTTAGGGAAAAAAATGGTGCATCTAATGTAATCATACATAATATGCCTTGATTTTCCAGTCCAAGATCCTGGCTCAGAAAGAGTTATTTTCATAGCTGGATTTCTGTACTTAAATGCAGTGGTGGAAAGGTATAAAAGTGGTCTGTTGCTGGCTAAGGATGCTTTGAGTTTGGGGCTTTTTTTGGCTTGGAACTGGACGGAAGTGGTAGGACAGATTATGGCTGATCTTGGTATGGACTTCCATTTCTTGTCTGACATAATCTTGATCAAAGTTTCATTAGAAGTATTCTTTGTACAAAATTACAGACAATGAATTATTTGATCTGTATCTATAGGCACTGAAAGGTGGCAGCTCTGCTTATTCTTTGATCTGCAACTGAAAACATAAAGAAAAATCTAAAATCAAATCAGATATCATCAAAGGAAACATCTAAATGAAGCCTTATCTTCTTCATTTTCACAAAACAATTTCTCTTCATAACTTAGAACAAAACCTGTATTCTTTTTGTTTGCAAATGATCTAAAGAAAAGTCAATTAATATATCAAAATATCTATTTGTTGGTTTATATATCTTTTATGTAAAAAAAAAATAACGTATGAATTACTCAGTGTTAATTTGCTGTAATAATTACTTGCTTTGAGTACTTTCTTTTCACGATTCTTTTCATTGTATTCATTATTTCTGAATAAATTTTTATTTTGTGAACTTAACGATTTCTTTACTTTGCCTTTCAAAGCAGACACGTACCCTTCCAAACAAGTATCAACCTTAAGAACCATTTGTTTAAAATTTCCATCACTTCATTTATAACACAACACAGATTAATACAGAGCAATTCATTGTGTGATTATGGCAAACTATCCAGATGTGCTTCCTTGAGCTTCACCACAGTAAAGATTCTTTTATGACTGCATGTTGCCTCTATCGTCTCACTAACATCTTTTGCTTTGTAACTATTGTAGAAAATAAAATGGTCAGCAACAGCCATAAAAAAAATTGGATCAGTGAGATCCATTCAAGTCATAAGACATCTTTAATGCTCATTTGCTTTACCCAAACAGTATTTAAAAGTGATCCTGCAACTGCTCAATCAATAGGTAAATTATTTCTTGCGGTTGTCTAGGAGAACAGTGTCTGCCTTCATGACCCAATAAAACAAGGTGCCTATATGGCAATGCAAGGTGATCAATGTGACCATATGTTCAGCCAAACTTCCCACATTCCCATAGCACTCAGGCAGGCTTCCTCATCCTTCCAAAGCACACATTTTGCAAAGACTTTCTTTTCATAAATTCAGAGACAAATCTTAACTTAAAAACATACTACTAAAATAAAAGATTAGCAAAGTCCAACAAATTAGAAAACGTTAGTTCAATGGAGTTATTTAAAGAAGTATGAAGGTTTCTTATTTGTTAACATACAATAAACATTTAAATAGCTGTAAATATTTAGTGAACTTGCCACATATTATCAAAGAATAAAATATGAGTCTTAAGTTGGGAATAAGTATTACATATTGAGTAAAGAAACACTCATTGCTGAATTGGGAAGCAATTTAGAAAGAAGATAAAATGTTGCTAAGAAAAATAGGTAACCTAGGAGAATAAATACAAACTTTATGAAGTAAAAACTATACATATTTTTTTTTAAATAAGTGTAATTAAGGGTAATTTAGGTGCTTTTGAAAGCTGTTGACTAGAAGAATCATAATAAACACCTTCAATTATGACAGATGAAGCACGTTTAAATGATTTATTCATATTTTCTTTGAATATGGTGAAGTTAGTATTAATCCAGCCCAGCTTTTTTTACTTAGTAGACAAAACCATTAATTATTATATTCTTTTTTGATAAAGATATATAAAATTAAAATTGAAAGGTTTAAGAAGACTCATCGATTTCACAAAAACAAAATGTTTTAAACTGGAAGTGCTGATAGAAAATATTTACTAAAATTGTTATTAGGAATGAAAGAAATATCGTAATTTACTTTGTTAACAAAAGAATTGTACAGTTCACAGTATTCATGGTAACTATACAATAATTCAAACACCAAAGAAATTAAAAACAAAACCACAACAAAAACATAAAACTAAATTCATCAAAAGTTGATATCCAGGATGTTGAAATCATTCGTTCAAGATGAAGATCTCCTACTACAATACTTCAGTGTCATGGCTGGGGGGGCGGAGAGAAGCGCCCACCAAAAGCCTAAAGCCATGACACCTAGACGAGAATAAAACCTCCCGCACAAGTTAGGCAAGGCAAGGTAAGTGTTTTAAAACCTTTCTCATTTACTGTTCCAAACAGCCTGCCCAATACTACACAATGGTAAACGCAAGTGAAGTTAAGCAGTTCATAGAATCATAAAATCATAGAATATCTCAAGTTGGAAGGGACTGTCACGGATGAGTGGAATGCACCTCACTCAAAAGAGAGAAGCAGCAATATGTTTTATTGAGGTAAAATAATAATTTGACAGAGTTCAATAATTATGATGGAATTTAACAAGTTTAACAGTGGTTTACCAAGGTTCAGTAAGTAGTTACTGTGTAGAAGAAACGTACAAAGGAAAACAATTAGAATCGAGTCAGAATGCTTCACAGAGACTGGAGACGCAAAGTGTAAGGAAGACCCTCCTGTGGAGTCACGAGGTTCAGAGTGGACCCCCTTGCTTTGTAAACTCCTTATGGAGCCTAGGTGCAGCTAGGTCCAATTTTAGTGTCAGACTTGGACAACGGTTTATGTCTAATGGAATTATCTATATAAAGTTTATAATAATTAATATTGAGTAGCTACATAGATCAGTAATGTTTCATTAGCATTAATTCAGCATGCTATCAGTCACTTACTAAGGATCTGTTGCGAGTAAAAGATCTCTCCATCTTGGGCAAGGAAGGATCTCGGTCTCAGGTAAGGAATCTCAAACCTTGAGAGGCATCCCTGCTCAAGGGGAGAGTCACCTGGTGTGCAGTCCAGCTGCAAGTCAGGGAGAGCTCAAATTTGGCTCATCCTGACGGTAATATTTATAGAGTGAAGTAATTGGCTGCTAGTCAATAGTATAGACAAGACAGATGTCTTCATTTTAGCTCTGGTATCTTGTTCTGTACTTTGGTTATCTTCCATTTTTGGGCTTCGAAACCACCTTTCAAAACATTTTTCTGAGACACCTTCATTCACTTGTACGTGAGCCAGGAGCTTTCTAGCTCGCAGGTTCACCACCAGGCAGGAGGCTTCTTGCTCCTTAGTCAGCCTGAACCAAAGTACAGCTAGGGGTCAAGTGCATCCATCACAGGGACCCATAAGAATCATTGAGTCCAACTCCCTGCTCCTTGCAGGACTACCTAAGACTAAACCATATGACTAAGAGTGATGTCCAGATGCTCCTTGAACTCTGACAGGCTTAGTGCCATGACTGTTTCCTTGGAAAGCCTGTTGCGGTGACCGATCACCATCTCAGTGAAAAACCTTTTCCTAATGTCCAATCTGAACTTCCCCTGACACAGTTTAATTTCATTTCCTCATGTCCTATCGCTGGTCACCAAAGAGGGGAGATCAGCACTTCCCCATCTGCTTCTCCCCTTGAGAAAGTTGTAGACTGCCATGAGGCCACCCTCAGCCTTCTCTTCTCCAAAACGAACAAACTAAGTGACCTCAGCTGCTCCTCATAAGTCTTGTCCTCGAGACCTTTCACCATCTTGGTCGCCCTCCTCTGGACACACTCTAATAGTCTGATGTCCTTCTTATATTGGGACGCCCAAAACTGCAAACAGTACTCGAGGTGAGGCCATGCCAGTGCAGTGTAGAGTGGGACAATCACCTGCCTAGACCGGCTAGCTGTGCTGTGCTTGATGCACCCCAGGACACGGTTGGCCCTTTTTGCTGCCAGGGCACACTGTTGACTCATACTCAACTTGCCATCAGCCCAAACCCCTAGATCTCTCTCCACGGGGCAGCTCTCCAGCCTCTTTTTCCCCAATTTGTACGTATAACCAGGATTGCCCCATCCCAGGTGGAGAATCCAACACTTGCTCTTGCTAAATTTCTAAGTTGATTCCCTTTTGCCATGCAGCAATTATCAGCAACATTTTCCAATCTTTTCCTGAACTTTAGTACATGTACAAAATCAGAAAATAAAAAAAAGGAAAAGAGCTATGGAACCTAAAAAATGTCTAATGTTTTAGAAACAGTAGAAAGAAAAGGTGTACTAAATCTGGAATTTACTGTGAAACATTAAGCATTGTGGGGAATGTTCTGCTCTTGGATGTGAAAAGCAGAGCTTGATCATTGAAGTTTTCATTTTCTGTATGCACAAGACTTCCTTTAATATCTTATGTACTTGTATATCCTTTGTATTTTAAAATAAATCCTTTAAAAAGGATTTCTAAGCAGCAGAAAGAAAAAAAGTGTATTACAGAAAATAGGCTGTAGAACAGCAGTATTAATTTATAGAAAATACTGAATAGTTTGAAAAGAGAACTGCTTTTCATGAAAAAATAGGAAAGAGATGCAGGAAAAAAATGGCAGGGAGAAACAGAAATAGATAAGCAGATATCTCATATTCAATAGATTCTGTATAAAAGCAACCCTACAGCAAATTGTTGTAGGTGAAATTTAGAGAACTACACTGAGAGCTCGCCTATATGAGAAAGCTATTTTTTTATTCCACAATAAGTAGATTAAAGCCAGTTCAGATATACAAACAACAGTTAAAGCCATAAGCATGCCACTGTTAAATGCAGGCCATCTTTCACCCTTCAGTTTGTACTGATGAGCAAAAGACACCTCTTTCCATAACACGTCTTTCTGAACTATCCCCTAGACAAAACCCTGTGATGCTTGATCTGCCAATCTAACCTTCAATTTGACCACAAGTTTTGTTTTGTTTTCCTCCTATGGTTTTTTTTCTTTCTTTGTTACTGTCCAGCTTCTTTGTGTTTGAGCATTTGAGTTCCTTCAACAATTTTGCTTTTTAAAATGACCAGCACCTTTTCTCATCTTTAGTCTCCCATATGCCAACCAACCTCCTGCTGGTTCTGTGTTTTTTCTTGCTGTTCAGGAATGAGCTAAATGAAAGGGAAACTGTTATTCTTATAAACTGATGAAAAAGTTTTTTACTTTTTTTTTTCTTTAAGAACATCCTTTTTATTTTTACAGTCCAACTATATGAAGACCAAAATTATTAATTCAGATTACCCTGAGAATGAATGTTTTTTACATTAAATTCCAAGTTTTGGAATCTGTTAACTGAAATTAAACTTCAATTATTCAGAATTATTGACTAATTCAATTCTATGAGAAATGCAGATGCTGCAAAATCCATTTTTTTTGTGAACATTTCTTTTCAGATACGGCTTATTTAACGTTGGTGATACCCACAAAATGGGAATACGAAGGAAGTCTTTTTGCTTGCCATCTCTTCTTCAGAATAAAATTAGTGGTAACAGTTAATTGCAATATTAACATTGTTGCCTTTTTACCAAAATCATTAATCAAAAAGACTTTAAGTAAAAAAAAAAAAAGCCTAGGTTACAATTAGTTTAAAAATTAGCAGTTTCTGAAAAATACAATACAACATATCATAGTTACAATTATTTTTTCATTAGAGAAAGAATGGGAGGAGGAAGATGGGGACACTTCCTACCAGTAGAAGATCTGTGGCATCTTTTCTTTTTTCTTTTTTTTAAACAGTCTTCCTTGTCATCTAGTTGCCTTATTTAAACACATCCTTCAGCAGAACAAAAGATCTTGAGCAGAGCTCAAGTATGAGGACCTCCAGACATTACTAGTGAAAGGTATCAGCAGCTATGCTTCCAATGAACTTACTTGCCTTTGCTGTAGTTCTGAATGGTACAGCACTGTTGGACACACACTGAGCTTTCTCATGAGTGTAATTCATCCTGTGGTGCACTTGGCTTCAGGAAAGGTTGAATGAGGTGTTTTTGCACTGCTAAGTCAGACAAACCCACAAAAAGCATAGATTTCCTCAGGGACTACAAGGTTTTCTCATCACACTTTGTTTCCAGAGAAAACCCCATTACCTTGCCTCACAAGGCTGGGTAGTTAGTGATACTTAGACTTTTGGTGCTGCCTCTCCTTCTCAGATACAAGCGTTTAGATGCTACTGAACCACATAAATCCTCAGCCTCTGTACTTCGTGGGGACCTGCAGTCTTCACCCTCTCTCATGACTAGAATAGAATGCAGCAGAAGAGCAAGAGCCTTCAACTTTGGGGATGGAGCAGAGCACTGCTTACACATGGGAACACAATGGAAACGAGAAGGCAGGATGGGCCACCACAAGGGGTTAGCTTGGGACAAACATGGGTAAGGTGGTGTTTGCAGTCTAGTGATGCAAGGCACACAATCACTTAGCAATTGCACTCTGACTCTGTTTTCTATATCTGAGAAGAATTCTTTATCAGTTTAAGCAACATTATAATATGTGAACATGTCCTGGTTTTGGCAGGGATAGAGTTAATTTCCTTTCTAGTAGCTGGTACAGTGTTTTGGATTTAGGATGAGAACAAAGTTGATAAGGCACTGATGTTTTAGTTGTTGCTAGGTAATGCTTACACTAGCCAAGGACTTTTCAGCTTCCCATGCTCTACCGACTGAGAAGGCTGGAGGTGCACAAGAAGCTGGGAGGGGGCACAGCCAAACTGGCCAAAGGGACATGCCATACCATGTGACGTCATCATCACTTGCTTTGTGTATTATTATTATTATAATAATAAAATTATCATTTTATTATTATCATTTTATTTCAATTATTAAACTGTTTTTATCTCAACCCACAAATTTTTCTAACTTGTGCTCTTCCAATTCTCTCCCCTACCCCACCGGGGCTGGGGGGGAGTGAGCGAGCGGCTGCGTGGTGCTTAGTTGCTGACTGAGATTAAACCACGACAGAACAGGATTTAAATATTTATCTTTTTTGTTCCCAAATACTGGCAGGTAGCTTAGCACAAGAGTATTTTTGGAAGTTTATGAAAACACAGCTATGTGAACTGAAATTTTTCTTGTTTGCCCTGTACAACAGTGATACTAATAATGAAAAAGAAAACAAACTCCTAATTCTATTATATTAATTCTGCTTATGAATTTTTTATTTGCCTCAGGTGGCTGGGGAAGTAGAATTTTACAGACTTTTGTGAGATTTATTCTTTCAGTACTCCTTTTGCAACTGGGCCTATCAGCAGAATTGCTACAAAACCCTATAAAGAAAGCTTTTCTGTGTGAGATTTCCAACAGAATTTTTCATATGAGAAATTTAATTTGGCTGGATAAAAACTTTGGTACTCATCTGAATGCTAAACTTTTTTATGCTGTCATATATTTTTTCAGAGAACATCAGTAACATGTTCTGTAAAGTACTAGGTATTTATTACTAATTTTGGGGGTTTTTTATTCTTCCTTTTTTCCCCCAGCATCAGTATAAAACAAAGAAACAAAAAAATCCTCAAACTAAACTATGTTACATTGGGTCGAGTTTGTTTTACACATTACAGCTTTTATGAAGTGATTTAGAAAAGCCGTTCTGGGCCTTGTTATTTGGACAAGAGGAGAGCTCCCCTGAGCTTATCATCAAACATTGGCAGATAGAAGGACCTTATCCTTATACTAGATTCTAGTAAGTACTGTCATTTAAGCATCCCTAAAGGAACAAGGACATTCTTCTGATAAGATGAATCAGAGTAAGTTGTTCCCCATTTCTTTATTATCTGCAAAAATTTCATTTTCTTCATCCACCTAAAAAACCATTTTCATTAACTGCAAGCTGTAATTTCCTTTTAAATTATCAAACTCACCACAGACTATCTGCTCAATGTAATTAATACAAACTTTTTTTGCTGTCATTCCAAACTATTTTTTTTTTTTACTTATTCGGATGTTTATCCAGACTTTTATTTACCTTCATACTTATCCCTACATCATTTTTTTTTCTTCCAGTTGTATTTCAACCAGCTATTTCAGGACAGGGAGAGCAAGGAGTTTATCAGAGAGTTAAGGGAACCTTAATTTCTCCCTGACTTTTATTAGCTGGGTAGTGTGGCATGCAGAATCCTTGTCATATAGTGCAGTAACAACCCTACCGCTGTGCAGTTCCTTGTTTCCTCCCACATCCTCGTCACAACTGATTTGGTAAGACGTGCCAGTTCTCAGTGTCAGAAGCAGCCTCCAGTGAGCAGACTTCCAGGAGCCAGTCATTTTGGCTGACAAATATAATTGTGTCCAAATTCTGACAAAATGTTAGGTAAGGCTCAAGTCAGGAGCCAGCTCAGCCCTTAGTACTCCTCACAGAGTTAAATTAATGCATGATTTAATTGACTATAAAAATGGCAAAGAGGTTATTATCATGATTTGTCTCTCAAAAGTTTCAAAAGCAAAAGTATCCACAGCCAGAACTATACAATGAGTTAGACACAGTGTAGAACAGAAGAGCTACTCAATGGGTTTCTGCATTCAATTATATACTGCAAGAATTCCTAGGTACCTTCAACATTGCTTCCTAATCTTGCCCCAGAATCACCTTCTTGTAGGCTGATGTGCACCTAAATCCTGCCTAAACACTGCTAGAATCAGAAATCTGGAAGAGCAGCATCTGTGTCCTTTAAGGGACCCATGCAAGAGGTGTGCCCAGAGCACAGCTGAGATAAATTAGAGTATGAAGTGTAAGTACTGTATAAAAATATACAGTTAGACACCATCTACAAAACAGCATTATAGTATCATACCCACCCATGAAGTGAGGAACACAAGCTGAGTTGTCTTGTCAACTTCAGAGACTCAGATCTACACCTTTACAATTGGAATGCCCTTAAACAAATTGAAACTAACTAACTGTATGTAGCAGGGAAGGGAGGTAGACAGTGCTGCTTGCTACCCACCCTTCTTCTGGTGAAGTTGTGCAAAGTTCATAAGCTCATGAAGTCATTCTTCTAATTGAAGAATCCTGCTTCTGTCATCTAACATTTTTTAGTTAAAAATACTTCATTCTGCTTCCAGGAGTGTTTCTGTGTTGGATAATAAACACTCACACATGAAAAGATAACTGCTGGGCACTGATAGAGCATAGAGACAGATGTACCTGCTCTGCCTGACCCAATTTTTCAGATAAGGTCCTTCAGGAACCACAGAATGTCTTAAAAGAAAACCCTGTTCAGCAACACACAAAAAAAGATTTGTCTCCTAAACAGACAGATATTCCCTTGAGTCTAGGTACTACAGGTCTGGAGATGACCTAAAGAACAAAGAGAGCACTATATTTAGCATTTCTTATCAGTTAGTGCTGAACTTTTAAAAAGAGTTTTTGCAGACTAGGATTCAGACTGAAAGACAAGCTTCCACAACTTCAGCACTGTGATATCTAGCACTTCTACACTTCAGTCCTTTGTCAATTTTAAACACATAAATAAAAAATCCATAAATACCAATCTCACAAACTTGCCTAGTACTCTGAGACAAACAGCTTTCTTTCTACCATTATTAAGAAACATTTTGCAAATTATATTAGGAGCTCAGTGACAGTGGTCAAACACCATTATCTGTAAATGATGTACTTGAAGCCCATTATAACCTATTACTCACCAGCACATAGATGTAAGATTCAAACATACAGATTTGTGTCTGAAGTTTTGGGGGTTTGGGGCAGGTTCTTGGAAGGGACATGTGCAGAGATATGTAAAATACTCAATAGCTCAAAACTTAAGGGAATCTTAGGTTTAATTTCCAGGTTAAAACTAATTTTTAGGTTTTAATTTCAGCTATCAGATGACCTAAAGAAAGGCTTCTGCCCATCTATCCTACAAAAGGGATGTGTTTTGAGATTAGGAGCAAAAATTTGGGTTTGGGTCTATTATGAAGTTCTACTAGTGAAAAGTTATTGAGGAAATAAAATGAGCTGCTTACAAGCTCAGTAAGAGTATAACTCAGTTATATTCATAATCTGTAGGTGAGATGACAAAATGCTACCTCATTGTTATTGGTGCTCTTGGAAATAATAAGATTGTGCTGGTTTTGGCTGGGATAGAGTTAATTTTCTTCATAGTAGCTAGTATGGGGCTGTGTTTTGGACTTGTGCTGGAAACAGTGTTGATAATACAGGGATGTTTTAGTTACTGCTGAGCAGTGCTTACACA
>NW_008796110.1:5522397-5524979 GCF_000699145.1 Aptenodytes forsteri
TTTACCCTTCTGATTCTCTCCCCCATCCCACTGGGGTGGAGTGAGCGAGCGGCTGTTGCCGGCTGGGGTTAAACCACGACAAGGATAAACTGTTACTCAGAGTTTATTATAGTTGACTTTCAAGAAAATTTCATATCATGCCTTATTTTCTTTTCCTAAGCTAATAAAATGAATGGTGCAGGGGCTAACTCCATTGGAATAAAATTTTGATAACAGAGATAATCAAGGTCAATTAATATCTGTCATAATCATTCTCTGTTACCAAACTGACTATGAAGTGACAGCAATGTTCACTTGGAAATTGTTGGGTTTAGTTATTCCTTGAATAGTTTCAATAAATAGTTTTCCGTGACAGGTTGGTTTTGAATGACTAGCTATGTCTTTCATGTAGCCATGCAAAGTCTACAACAGTAGTTCTACTCTTTGATGGCTGAAGAATTTGAAACAGGAGAATAAGAGATAGTGAGTAATGTATTTCATCGATATGAGTTTTCAAAAAAACCAATTATTTCAGGTCTAATCTTGTGGATCTTTACAATATTTGTCACTTTTCTGTATACTCTTAGATGAGTGTAGGGGAAACCCCCCCAACAAAGTCAGAAGAATCCAGTATATAAATTAGCAGTAATATTGTCAACAATTTTTACTATATTACCTCTTGTGAATAAAAATAATAAGGGTCTAATATTAACAGTAAAGAAAAAACATCATAGAAAGACGAATCTTGTGAACTCAAGAGAGACTCCATAAGTCTATTCAATTGATGATCAAACAGGAGATCAGAAGGCTGTTAAAGGGATCAACTTTCCAAGATAGGCTTTAAAACCTAACCTGTAATGCACTTTGTCCATTAAAAGTTAGAGTTCATGACACTAGTTTGGTCCTTTGCCTAGCAAACATATTGATTGTACTGAAGTGAGGATAAAGACCGAAACATCCAATCTCACTTTTGTTCTCTAAAGACTTGAGCTTTGATCCAAAGATAATGCAAATAAATGGGAATCTTTTATTGTTTTTCAAGGACTTTTGAGCATCCCTATATGTACCTACAGAGGAAATCATCCTCAAAGAAGAAAAACCTTGATCTAAATATCAGATTTTTTAGGAGCAATTTTATAAAGTAATAATTCTGTAATTTTTTATGAAGAGGCAGAGAAAGTATATGGAAGTATTTTAAAGAAAAGTTTCATAGTAGCTGACTGCTGTAAAAATAGACATAGAGGTTGTCTGTTCTTCATACCAGAAAGTATGAAGAAGAAAAGCATTATAGGGTTAAATGTGATGTTTATTTATCTTGTGAACTGTTTGTCTTTAAAAGGTTTGCAATGATAAATACAGGAAAGTATACTATTGATCTGAGGATCATATTGCAATGTTTGAGAATACATGAGATTCTAAATTAGTTTAAAAGAAAGGAAAATCATCTATTATTCAAGCAAAGACATTTCTGCCCCATCTGAATACAGAATTACACTGTTAATATCAGTACAATGACTCTAGATAAGGAACAAGGCAGAAATATAGTTTGATTTTTTCTGTTGCAGTATGCAATTTGTGTTACAGAGTTTTTTCACACAGAATTGAAACAGTGGGTTAAGTCAAGTAAAATAGTACCCCTTTAGGAATCTTCCTGTTCTGAATTATTTTTAATTGTGTATTACATAAATAAAGGGAAAATAAGTAAGAATGGTAATGTGTTTTTATTAAACAGAGACTTAAAAGACTCCTATTAATTTAATCAGTGTGACCTGAATTATTTTAATTGTGTATTACATAAATAAAGGGAAAATAAGTAAGAATGGTAATGTGTTTTTATTAAACAGAGACTTAAAAGACTCCTATTAATTTAATCAGTGTGACCTTTTAAACATAAAATAGGCTAAACCAAATGAATATGCAGAAACAAATTATGCTTTTTTTAAGAAATGTGATAGTCTAAACAAAATCAATTTATTTTTTCTACTTTTTCCTTATGGACATGGGAAAAAATACTTTTTAACATTAATTCTCATGTCAGACTATCCATTTCTAATCTTGTTGGTGCTTGGTGAACACAGAGTGAGGTTGGCTGGTTCACTCTATGTAATACAAAAAAAATTCTTCAATAAATAATTAAAATTTTTTGTCTGAAGTTGTTTTTCAGCACAAGATCATTTAACTTCAATCTGTCCATGATTTCTTGGAAGATCCCATCTTCAGAGAAATCCCAAAGCTTCTATCTACAATACCTCCCCGTACATAACAACAGTAGTTATATGGTTGGTACTGCTTGTGATCAATAGCTGAGCACAGATCCTCTGATTAGGTTCTTCTGCATCAATTTTAATATCAGATAGAATCTCCTATTATCTAAAAATATTCATTAGAAACTAATTCAGTGTATTTCATTTCCATGGGAGTACTGTACTATAAAAACATTAAATAAGAAAGATAAATTGGTCCTGGCATCAAACTGGTATCGGGGGCCAACTTAAATGCCTCTATGCAAACACACGTAGCATGGGGAATAAACAAGAGGAGTGGAGACGTGCGCACGCCTGCAGGGCTACGACCTTATTGGCATCACGGAGACATGGTGGGAA
>NW_008796110.1:5527714-5535546 GCF_000699145.1 Aptenodytes forsteri
TGCAGCCTATCAGTACTTAAAGGGGGCTTATAAGAAAGATGGTGGCAAACTTTTTAGCAGGGCCTGTTGCGACAGGACAAGGGGGAATGGCTTTAAACTAAAGGGGGGTAGATTGAGACTAGATCTAAGGAAGATATGTGTTACACTGAGGGTGGTGAAACACTGGCACAGGTTGCCCCGAGAGGTGGTGGATGCCCCATCCCTGGAAACATTCAAGGTCAGGTTGGACAGGGCTCTGAGGAACCTGATCTAGTCAAAGATGTCCCTGCCTGTGGCAGGGGGGTTGGACTAGATGACCTTTAGAGGTCCCTTCCAACCCAAACTATTCTATGATTCTATGATTCTAAGTTAGAAGCAGTATTTAAGCAAATTGTTACTGTAATGAACTTTTATGTATGATTGGTAAGGAACAATTTTTGCTCTACTGACTACAATGGCACTGCTATTTCATTCATAATCAGTCATTCATTCATAGTTGCGTATAACTTGTGCAAAGCACGACATCTAAAATGAAGTTCCACTTCAAAGAGTGATGTGGAAAATGGAATCAAGGCATCTGACAATTTCCATATTAAATGCTTCAGTTACAGAAATAAAACATATTTTTACCTTCAAAACTGTAGTAACCAGTAATTAAAACCCTATCCCAAGGGAAAATTATGTTTTAGTGTCATATGTACACATCTTCTCTGAGTATTATCCTTCATAGTTGTGCTGTAAATGTATGAAATAAACTTTGTAAACATTATTTTTTTTGTAAACTTGGTAATCTGAAACCCTAATGAAGTTGGGAGCTAATTATTCATCCTTTTTAGCAAACAGGGAGAAAAATAATCCAGATCTGCTTGGAGACTTACAACTGGCAGAAATCATTTGCAAATGAGAAGTCTCTTTTGACATTTTTCAATCAGGGAGAGAAATACAGTGGATAGACAGACACATTAGCATTTTGGTCATGTGCTAGTGTTTACATTTTCATTAAAATAGAACACAAGTACAATAAAACATTATCATCCCTGACACCTGGATGACTGAATGGCACTGAATGTACCTGAACTAGACACTAACTATTATTGCAGTCTAAATATGTGAGCTAAAAGAATCCTGGATAAGGCAAAACAAAATCGGAGTAAGGTGAGAGCTGCTTTCTGGATTCCCCCCTTCCACTTGCAAAGTGGTTTGGCTCTGGTGCTTACACCTTCCTCTCTGAAGACTGAGATGATATAAAAGGAGGTTCTGTGGCAGCAGCAGAGCTAACAGCAATGGCTCTAGACGTTGAAACAAAGACTTCTTGACCAGCATGCTGCATCCCATAGTTGCTAATAAAGCATGCACAGAGGAAGAAAAAAGGAAAACTCAAGCACATACTCCCTTACTTCCAGCAATTTTTGGGTCAAGAATTCCTGAAACAAAGTGTAAATTGCTCAAGGAATCCATCTTCAGCACGTCTCTTGGAGGCACTAAGCAGAGCAGACACTTCTGGTAATGAAGGTTCAAAGTTCAGTAGCCTATCTGTGCATCTCTCTTACCAGCATCAGAACAACAATTCCTTTATCTTGAGTGGATGGAATAGTCCATCCAAAAAACCACATATTCAAAATGCTGATTCCAGTAACCTACACAGAAATCCCAGAGCTGGCTGGAACTGGCTCTGTCCAACATGGGGGCAGCTTCTGATGTTTTCTCACAGAAGCCACCCCTGCAGCCCCACTACCAAAACCTTTCTACGTAAACCAAATACATTCCTTTCCTCGCCTTTGTGAATCATATATTTCAGAATTATCATTAAAATATACATTCATTGCACAATCTATAATATTCATAAACTTCACTTCCATCAACAAAAAATTCCCCACACCAAACAAAATAACATCATCACAGCATCGACAATGGTGGACAATTTATGTACACTCCATCCTCATCCCCTCACCACAATTACAACAACAAAAATTCCCCACAATGTTGAGTCCATGTTCTGCCCATTACTTCTCCCAATTCCTATTCTTATCTCAAATTCCTTGAAAGCTCCACATTGGGTGCCAAAACCAACTGTGGTGTGTTGACCTTAGCTGGCTGCCAGGTGCTCACCAAGCTACTCTCTCACTCTCCCTCCTCAGCAGGACAGGGGGAGAAAGTAAGATAAAAACCTCCTGAGTTGAGACAAAGGCAGTTTAATAAAACAAAGCAAAGGCTGCACATGGAAGCAAAGGAAAACAAAAAGATTTATTCCCTACTTCCCATAAGCAGGTGATGTCCAGACACTTTCTGGGAAGTAGGACCTCAGTACATGTAGCAGTTGCTTCAGAAGACAAATGCCTTAATAACAAATGCTCCTCCCTCCTTCTTTTTCTTACCTTTTATTGCTGAGCGCAATGCCATGCAGTATGGAATATCCCTTTGGTCAGTTGGGGTCAGCTGTCCTGGCTATGCCCACTACCAACCTCTTACCCACCACCAGACTTTTTGTGTGTGGGGGGTGGTTTGGAGAGACATCCTTGATGCTTGTGAGCACTGTTCAGCAGTAGCCAAAAACATTGGTGTGTTATCTACACCGTTCCAGCTACAGATACAAAGTACAGCACTATGAGGTCTGCTATGGGGAAAATTAACTCCACCCCAGCCAAACCCAATACAACACGGAAAACTTGTGTGAAACAAAGTAATCCCAAAGCCTGCATATGAAGCTGTTGACAGAGCCGCTCACTACCAGTGAGGTTGTTTTTTTTTTACAAATCTGCACAATGTTGAGAATATATTATCCTCAGGTGTTGAACATAACATTTGAAAAATACTTAGACTGTCGTGCCCTTCTTAGATATATATTCTTAATTTACTGCAAACCATGTTCAGGTTACCATTGGAATTTTTACCATTAGTAATATCTGGAATTCAAATCTTGGTATCAGACTATTATCTGTGTTTTAAATACAAGATAAAAAACGTCATTAAATGACCTCAAACAACAACATTTGGTGGCTGTATAAAATTCTTCTCTGCCTTTCTAGGTAATGGCTAAATTTGTGCAAGAATCAAGAATATGGATGTTTTAGAGATCATGTTGATGGGTGCATCATGAGTGCAATTCTTATCTACCAGCTTTCTAAGAGCATTAACTTCTGACCTCTGGGTCATTCTTTCATTCTTTTTGTAAGGGTCAAAATGAAAAGTAGTGGACTGAGGTATCAAAGATAAAACTGCTACAGAGACAGCTGTGTTCCAGATGGCAAGGGAGGGTCTAAGGTAAGACGTAAGAACCCTTAGTATCCATACAGTTTTCACTTTGATTTCTTATACTCTCAATTCATATTCTATCAGATTAACACATGACATAAAAAGATCAGTCATGCTTATGAACCTCCTCTTTTGTGTGAGACCTGATGTTCGTTATGTCCCAATTCTGGCAGGGTCCTCCAAAGTTTATCTATGATAATCCCCTTCTCAAAGACATGATCAGCTACAGAAATGTTGTTGCTGACAAATATTTGCCTGTACTTTGTTAGCAATGGTCCAGTGGTAAGGTTTGGGAAATTTATAGCCCTTTTTTTTTAGTTGCCTTTTCTTATGCTTGTTGCCTGGTGGATACAACTTTTCTTGAGTGTTTTCCATCATGACAGAAATTGTTTTTTTTCTGAGACAGCAGGAATCAAATGGCAGGCCGATGCTTTATGATACACCTATGCATCAGATCAACTCGTCTCCATCTCTTCTCTTCCTGTTAGGAACTTCAGTAAGCACTCCCACTACACCACAGCCCAAGGTCTCCCACTGTACTTGTGCAATGTATTTCACTTCTCCTTACTACATGACCCGGGACTTCCTGTTACCTTTCAGAACATGCTGCCTTCATTGCAGACCATGAGAGACTTCCCAAGCAATCTGTTCTTCAGCTTCACAGTTCCCTTCCTCTTTGCGGAAGACTTTCGTGCATTTGAAGGCTGTAATCCTGTTGCCTCTTGATTTTTTTTTTTTCTCTGAACAACTACAGTCCATTTAATCTTCCCTTAAAGTTCATGTTTCCTTGACCTTGGATCATGCTTTTTGCTCTCCACTAGACATTCTCCAATCACTCCACATATTTTTGGATTCAGGGACTCGAAATTGGATTCAGGCCTTCAACTGAGTTTCCCTTTTGTTTATCTGTTTGCCAAGTTGACAAATTTTAGGTCAAGTGATGACATTGGTTTTTAATAGCTGACACTTAAAACATTAGCATGGGAACTTGTGTTCTGACAGACATTTATGTATATGTTTATACATACAGTTACATTTTGTCTAATGGAAAGAAACTCTTGCTTTTATCTTCAATTTTACTCTAGCACAAACATCCAACCCATCTGTTCAGTGCATTCTCCCTAACATCACTATTAAATGGCTTTAAACAATCCATTTACAGCAGAAAGCTGGTGGTCAGCCACTCTTTTACCCTAAGGAACAGTAGCTTGACAAGTGAGCCTGAATTTCTTCCAGTAACGTATACTGCAAAAAAAGAACTGGCCCTAACCCAGCTGTCAGGCTTTGATTCAGGGACGAAGACTTTCCAAGGCAGGAGTTATCTATCAAAAAGGCAGTCCCATACTCAGGGAAATATATCTGATCTAAAGCTGATAGAGTGTGAAATCAAAGGTTGTGAATGGCTACTCAAGGGAAACCAAATACATTTCTATGGGGTTGCAGTACAAATGGCGTTGGTAATGGGTTGTGGCAGGACAAAGGGCAACTGAATTAAGTACCAAGATCTAGCACGTTAGCATTACCTGATCAAAGAAGTGTAAGATGGCACGCTGACATCATGAAAATTATCCCTATAACTTTTCTGTATTAAGTCACTGATTATCACTTTAGTTTGTCTTCATCTCATCAATTTATCTGATAGAAAGTTCATCCAAAAAATATCAGGAGGTCTTTTTCATATGAATGTTTAAAAAGTGGATTTAAAGGTACACGTATTTATCTTTCTAGGTTAATGCTGAGTAAGTTTCAAAGTGATTAATTATTGTTTTTCTTTATTTTTATGGGGGGTTTTTTTCATTACTATCACTATTCACAAAATTCTGGACCAGAAATAGTAATTTCAAAAGCAATTACTTTAGCTAAGCATATTAATAACTAAATATATGTGTATGCAATTAAAGGACCTGTTATATATGAATGAGTGGAGAAAAAGATTTCTAGTCATACTGTACTCCCTCTTATCATTCTTGTTAAACTAACACATTGTTACACTTAGGTTAGATAGATTGAAATACTTCTGTAGAACTTTCAGGTATAAAAGTCAGTAATTGTTTATACTATCATTCATTTAAATATTCAAGAAAGGAGTTTCTGAAATGTTTGAGTTCCTGTTTGAAATTATTGTTTGATATGTTTTAATTTAATGTACTATGAATTAATTATGTTGAAATATCTAGAACAGTGCATAGGTGTATTTGTTTTTCTTTAATATATGAAATCTAATTAAATAGTGTCATATGACAACTGGAATTTTATGGTTCAGTATAGTAATAAGGACATTGTTTTAATAAATATATTTTAATGGGACAGGAAAAGTGCAGTGTTTTATCAAAACAGTTTCAATATTAATATATTGACTGAAGAATCTGAGAAGGTAGAAGTACAGAATTAATACATAATGTTCTTGCTATATAGTATCTTAGAGAAAGATTAACATATTAATGGACGGTTGGAATTTTACAGCATATATTTCATCCAGTGTAACATTGTTAATATGCAAAAGCACTGCCAGAAAATGATCTCTGTAATGGTGGGTTAGAAGCTCTTACAACAATGTCAATGTAAGACGCTTTATTGTTCCTTTTTTTTTTTCTTCTTTTTTCACACTATCATTTAAAATCAATATTGCAAAATTAAAACAGCATTAGAAGACCCATATAAACTGATAATATGAAAATTCCTGAATGAGATTTGATTCTGCTTCCATTAAAGAAAATGGTAGCATTTTAATGATCCTTCCTGTAGTCATCTTTACAATATTCAGAAGGTAAAACAGCACATCATCTGCTGGCGAGGTGTTAGACACTAATCTCTGCAAGATTTTATGGTATTATTCATTAGGTTATGTTCCAGTATTCTGAGACAAATACACCATAAGTAAAAAGGTACCAAGGGAAAGATGAGATAGTGGCTATGATACTTTGTTTAACTAAAACCTTTTGGGGCAAATAAATAAATTAATAATGATGTATCAAGTTAATCAAATTCTTTTTTCCATTGACTCCTGCAAAATAATACCATCTGCAAAATCATGTCATTTAAATACCTTCCAAATTAAAAACTTTAAATGTCCAGCTTAAAAGGAAATACAATTTCAGAATTAATTTACTCAAATTTTCAGTTTTCTCAGCTCTTAAATAGTGAAAAAAAAAAAAAAAAAAAACAAACCCCACAACCCACCAAGCAAAATATTCTAGTCACCATCCAAATATCTTAGTTATTCAATTTATCATCCACTGCTCATTGTTCTCCCACCTCCCCTTTCACCAGTAAAATGAAAAAAAAAAAAGTTTTTAGGAAGACTCCAAATTATTTTCTTAGTCCAGGAAACTGAAGAAACATTTAGTCAAGGAGAACTTCTGATGATACCTCTAAGTCTGAGTAGCACAGTGTCCACTGCACAACTTCCTAAGCAGAACTTCACAAAGACCATCTTCTAGCCCTGAATGGCTTATTTGCCTGAAGTCATGTAGGAGATTAGTTATTTCACGTCTTTGCTTCTTCTTCTGCCTTTTGATTGACGTTTTTACTCCTTTGGGATGTGTTTTGAACAGATCTTTTGGACATTCTGTGGAACAATTTGGCCCTAATATTTGGTTCTCTGGGTGCCACCCTTTTACAAATAGTAGTAATAGTATCATTACTTAATAGCTACTATGAGTAGTAGTAGCAATTGTGAATATTAGGTATTCCTGCTGCAACCTTCTTTCCTCTTCTAGTCTTCCTTCTTTGTAATAACTTTTTAAAGGATGGTTTCTGTAACATCTATATAGGTCTTTGTAAGGGTGACATGGAGATAAATCTTCTGGAAAGAACAATTTCCTTGGTACTACTGCATGAAGAGTAGTTTCTTTCCTGAATGCTCAAACACTTGTTTTGTTGGTCTTCCAATTTTCGACTATGCCCAGAGGTTTAATGGAAAGGATTATTTCTTTCTACAAATCAGTCAGGATAGTAATAGCATGTTTCCTATAGAATGCCTGAATAGTTTACCTGTTTTCTGGGAGTCAGTCCCAAATTTTCCTCACTCCATTCCAGAATTTTTGGTACTATTGGCATATTCTGGTATAACAGTAAATGGTAATCATTCCTCGTACACTGTTTAGCACCTAAAATGCAACAGCTTCTGCTTATTCTTTGGTAGATACTTCCCATTGCCACATTCTTTAGGTCATCCATGACAAAACCAGATAAAAGCTAATTCTTCGCCCCTCACACACGCACTCCCCACACAAACATCTCACAAATATTTGCCTGGTCATGTCAAGGTATCTCTATTGTGTTAAAGTATGTGTCTTCTGAAGTTACTCCTTACTGAAGAAAACTGGTGAGATTTCTAGACACAATGGACTATGACTATGCAGTGGTTCTGCTAGCAGCATATTTTGAAGATGAACCTGAGACAAAAAAGAAAGATGCAGAAAATTCAATCTCTAGAAATGTCATAAACTGCATAACACTGAAAAATACCCCTAAGAAAATAGCTAAAGAGTTTCAGAATTGCTTGGGAACACAGATTCTAGGAGTAATTCCCCAATGATACAGCTGAATTGTATTTCAAAAGCTGAAGATTTGATTAACTATAATAAAAATGCTAAATT